>NW_015386579.1:148318-153354 GCF_001527695.2 Protobothrops mucrosquamatus | reverse complement strand
GGAGATATCCAGGCCCGATGCCATGGAGCGCTTTAAAGGTGGTAACTAACACCTTAAAGCGCACCCGGAAAGCCACTGGTAGCCAGTGCAGCTCGCGCAGCAGCGGTGTTACATGGGAGCGACGAGTCCCTCCCAACACCGCCCGCACGGCCGCATTCTGGACCAGTTGCAGTCTCCGGATGCTCCCCACAGGGAGCCCCATGTATAGAGCATTACAGTAGTCCAGGCGGGAGGTAGTATAGAGCATTACAGTAGTCCAGGCGGGCCTAGCACACCCAGAATCCACACCATAATTTTGAGAAGAGTTTACTACAGGTTAGTGTTAAGGATAAATTATACACATTTATACATTTTGGGCTCATTTTGATTTTCCTCTAGAATAGCAGTCCCCAAACATTGCAGCTTGATGGCCCGATTGAGGGGGAGAGAGGGAAAACAGGCCACACGAGTGGCGGGCCAGGACACATGTGCAGCTCAACTTGCACAAGCAGCAGGCCAGAGTGCGTGCACATGCACACGCAGCTGGACTGCAAGTTGAGCTGCACACACAAGTGTGTGCGTGCCACCCCGCCACTCGTATACGTTGAGCTGCGCATGCGCATGCAGGCTGGCCCACCTCTCACATGGCCTGGTTCTGAATAGGCCACAGCCTAGTAATGGGCTGCAGCCCAGTGGTTGGGGACCCCTTTTCTAGAAATCCATTTGAAGCTTAGGACCTTATAAGATTAACCTGAAGGAGTCAATTTTAATACTCAAAGCAAGACCTTTAGATACATTAAGATGTCTGAAATTCTCTCACAAAGATCTTTTGAAATCTGAGCTGTTAACTCAGCCCATCTCTCTAAAGACTTTTCTATCTCTTATAGGGCCACCACCCATTCTGAATTTTCTGATGCTATGGCATGGAATTGAGGAACACAATATTGGGAATGATGTCTCTCAAACATAAGGAATTCATCCTATCAGATGATATTTCCTCTTTGCAGAAAATTAGCAAGATGACTAAATCTGATAGTTACAGACAAGGGTTCCGTATCTCAAGGCCTGCATAAAAGGAAAAATCCTCATATGGGATTGCTGAGGCATTGAATTTTCCACCAACTCTTAAATATCTGAATAGTAAACTTTATCAGTTATTTGATCTCCTGAAAACAATCTTCCCCAGTTAGGTGACATTTATTGCATTAACCATTGTACTAGGGATTACTAAGTACATTTTATTCTCTGCCAATGAATTAGCAGATGCACATTTTATGCATATCTGCCCTTTTTTCAGTTCCTTTTTGGGAGGGGGACAATGCTTCCTTCTGGATCAAATAGAATACATTTGAATGTCAGAAAATGGAGTAGTTCTGAAAAAATCTAAACTTTGGATATTCACAGACCAGTCTGTTTCCAGAGTTATCATTGAGATGCAGCCTGTGCTTAGACCAATAGTTACAATGATACAGACTATTCAGACATAAATGGTTTCCATTAGGGCTATCAAATATGTGTGGTAAAAATCTAATCAACCCATAGCTGGCAGCACAGAGATACAGAAAACTCTTAAACCGCCTATTCGCTCCTGTCCCTGGTGACATATTTAGGTGGATAAGACAGTCTGATGTAGTGGTTAAAGTGTTAGCCTACAAACCAGGAGACAGTGAGTTCTAGTCCCACCTTAGCATGAAAGCCAGCTGGGTGACTTTGGGCCAGGCACTCTCTCTCTCAGCTCAACTCATCTCACAGGATTGTTGTGAGGTAAATAAGAAAAGGAAAGAGTATCAAGTATGTTCACTGCCTTATAAAGGAGGGATAAAAATCTAATATATAAATAAAACAGATAAATTAGTACGCAAATGATCAGAGTGATGCAAGAACACTTGCTAGGTAAATGTGAGGTAACGGCAGTGCCGTTCAAGGGTATTCCTCTTAAACATCCCCCGACTATTGCTATTTCTAGAAGTGGAAAACTGTGTATGACACACTGATTGTCTAAATTAGCTCACTGCCTCACTTTTGAATGTGGAAGAAAGAAGGAGCATAGGCAGAAAATTAAGGAGCTCTGCCCATCTAGTCTCGTTATTTCTCATTTGATAAATTTAAGCAGCCCTTTGAAAGCCGAGCTAGTTGTAGAAAGTATTTACCTTTATAAGAACTTGCACAGCTCAACCAACAGTCTCAATCTTTAAGTGGATGAAGAGGAAAAGAGAAGACACGGCTTACTGTCTACTAACCTGGCATTTAGGTGACTGAATTAAAAGGGATTGTGGAAGCAAACGGGACAAAAGTTCAAATTCAATAGCACACACAGAAGAACTATTGCTGTCTTAAAAGGCATTTTTAAAGATATGCAATTCATATCTTCATCACTTTCATAGAGGCCTGGCTGAATTACCATATGCAGAGAAGTTAGGTAGTATTCTACTGAGATCAAACATGAGCCTACCACTTGTTTACGTTTATTATTTTTTCCATCATTCCACAAAGCAGAAAGTTTTACTATCCTAAGTGATGCTGGGGAAAGAAAAGTGGAGGAGAGGAGAAATATATCCTTTTACTTTGATGGCCTCACTTTCGTCTTTTTACCCAGGTATTCAACTGCGTGGAATGGTACAAATGCATGTAAAAACAACTCTCGGATTTTCTCCCGAGAAATCTTCAGAGCGAGTGAGTGAGCTTCCACCTTAAATGCATTTCATCAGACAGCAGCATAGAAGCTAAGGTGGTCAATGCAATTAAATTCAAAACCTGAATGTATTGAACTTTTCTGCAATTATACATGGATCATCTCTGGACAATATGTTGGCCATCTGCTAGCATCTGTGCTGTTCCCTCTAATAGAGTTCCTGCTGTGGCTCCAGGCCATGACAGGCAGCACGAAGCGGGTCACATATTGTGTCTTTCAGCCATATTTAGGTCACAGGGTGTTCGGCTCTCCCCCTTTTTTTCTTTTTTTTGGGGGGGCAGGCAAAACCATTCTAGCTTTTCACAAAGGCAAAGAAAAGGCAGAACATTTTAAACTCAGGTAGTTAGGATCCACGTGAGGCAAACAGCTCCTTTTGCTTTCCGATGAGACTCTTTGAGGACAAGAGAGTGAATTGCTCATGTGTGTGTGTGTTTTTTTTTTTTAAAAAAAAAACCCTGCGGAAATGTTAAGAGCCACAAATGCTGAATGCTCATCAACATCTCTTGTGTTGGGCAAAAGGAGAGAGCTTCTTCCAGCTCATATTCCCTGACTGAGACCTTAAGTGACTTGATGGGGAAAAAGAGAGAGAATGTGATACCCTTTTGATGCTCTTAACTCAATCTTTGGAACAAAGTTTTGAAGAATAAAAAATTTACATGCATTCAAATTTAAAAGTTTATTATATTTCAGGTAGAGATAATTTAAAAACAAAAAAAATAACAAAACTGGACTGAAATCACCTGACCTTGGAAGATTGTGTTTCTGGAAAAGAAGAATTGTGTTTATTCACATTTAAATGCTAATATGCCTAATTTCACATTTCCAAATATAGAAAATGGAACTCTTATTGTCCTTCAAAATGAAGGATAGCAATTCTCCACATTTTATAAGCAACTGGTATTTGTGTGTGTGTGTGTGTGTATACATATGGGCAGACACTTATACAGAGAGGTGGTCTTTGACTTATGGTCATAATTTAGCAGAGAATTACAGTTGTAAGTCATGTCAATTATTGGGCAGAGCATAACATGACCAACCTGATTTTATGACAGTTTTTTTGCACTGATCATTAAGTGAAAGAGGCAGTCATTAAGTAAATGAATGAATGTTTTTTTGTCAGAAACCAGAAGTAAACACTGTTTCCAGCAAAAAAAAAAGAAGTAATAAATCACAGTAACATCACCATGGAATGCTTCACATAGCTATAAATGCAGGCTGGTTGCTAAGTACCCAAAATACAATCACATAAGTGTAGAGGGAGGCAACAACTATCAAATTTTTGAATCTGGGTCATAAGTACCTGTTCTGGGGGCCTACTGTAACTTTGGTCACTAAGTGACTGGTTGCTAAGCAAGGACTACATAAAGAGTATGTGTGTGCATATATATGCAGAGAAAGTGCCAGAGCAAGACAAGACACTGCATGGGATCTACCATCAAAAGATAGCTGAGTTGGCAGACGTTGGGATATCCTACTGGTGGCTGGAAAGAACTGGACTAAAAGACAGCACTGAGACACAGATCATAGCAGCACAAGAACTGGCACTAAGCACCACAACCATAGAAGCAGGGATTCCCACACTAGACAGGGCCCAAGGTACAGATTTTGCAGGGAGTCCTCAGAGACAGTCCAACACATAGTAGCAGGGTACAAGATGCAGGCAGGAACGGCATATACTGAACAACACATCCAAGAGTTGGCTTTGTATATAGGAACATCTGTACAGTATATGGACTAGACCCTCCCAAGTCCAGTTGGGAGATTCCACAGAAAGTCATGGAGAATAATAAAGCTAAGATCCTGTGGGATTTCATATCCAGACAGACAGGCAGGTACCAACCAATCAAGCAGACATCATGATAGTAGACAAGGACTAGAAGACAATGGTGCCAAGTGACAGCAACAACAGGAAGAAAGGGTATGAGATGCTGTAGAAGTGCCAGGGCCTAAAATACAAATTAGAAAGAATGTGGAAAGTAAAGGCCAAAGTGATCTCAGTAGTGGTAGGAGCATTTAGGGCTGTGATTCCTAAGCTGGGAGAGTGGCTCCAACAGATCCCAGGAACAACATCAGAGCTCTCTATCCAGAAAAATGCAGTGCTAGGAACAGCTAAGGTTCTGCGCAGAACCCTCAAATTCCCAGGTCTCTGGTAAAGGACCTGAGATTGAGGAAGAAACGGACCATCCATAAGGCTGAGAAGAGACAGAGATTTTATAGATAGATGCAGGGCTTTTTTTGTCATAGAACACCCAGAACGGAGTTCCGGCACCTTTTTTGGATGGAACCTTGTAGGGTAGGCAAGGCGGGTTGTATGACGTGTATGAGTTCCGGCACCTTTTTTTTTTTTTTTTTTTTTTATAAAAAA
>NW_015386579.1:140537-147919 GCF_001527695.2 Protobothrops mucrosquamatus | reverse complement strand
TGTGTGTGTGTGTGCATGTCCGTGTGTCCGTGTGTGAAATCAAACTAGTAAGGAAAAGGAACGAACTGGATTTTCACATTGGAGGATGAATGAAGGGAGTCTGAAACAGAGTTACAACATGTAACACAGAAAGCTAGGTTATATCTACTACAGATTGGCTATCCTTGCACATCACATCCTTTGCCTTTGAATCCAGGAATGTTGAATATCGCTCTTAAGATAAAACTTTGAAAGGGAGTTCTGGAAATAATGAAATCAGCTTAATTTCAGAGTAAAACATGAAGATGGGACCGATATAGACATGAGTAAAATGTACTGGGGAATAGGAAGAGGAATAAGAGCTGTGGTGGCACAGTGGGTTAGAATGCAGTATTGCATGCTAATTCTGCCGACTGCCAGCAGTTTGATGCTGACAGGGCTCAAAGTTGACTTAGGCTTCAATCCTTCCAAGGTGGGTAAAATGAAGACTCAGACTGTTGAGGGTCAATATGCTGACTCTGTAAACTGTTTAGAGAGGGCTGTAAAGCACTGTGAAGCAGTATATAAATCTAAGTGCTATTGCTATTGCTAATAAGAACAAGCTAAGAAGGCCAAATCTGCTCATAGTGTGAAGGCAGAGAGACCATGTTTTCATGTAGCAAGGAAATCCCTTTCATTCAGAAGGTAAGGCAATAGCTTGGTCCAGACAGTCAAAAAGCCATTTCTCACATCACACAATCTCTTCCCAGCTAGTGTCCTCCAGCCAGTGTATTGATGTCACAATACCCAGAATTTTCATCCCATATGACAGTTAGTGGCTGGGCACTCTGGGGTTTACAGTCCTAACTTATTCTAAGGATGCCAAAACTTAGATTTCTGCCATCGGGGCTGTTTGGAGTTAGCTGTCACCCTGGTGACAAAGGTATCCTGAATTATACATGATTATCCAGTAGCTTGTTGCATACATATCAAATGTATATATATTTAAAGGGAACACAAACATATAAAGAAAGGAAAATATTTACCTCTTTTATGCTTTTAGAGATTAAAAAGAGATACACAAACTCAAGGGGTGTGTGTATGTATGCATACACACACACATATGCACACACAGAGAGAAATTGCACCATCATTTAAAAATGCATTACTTTTACAAAATTAGTGGAATCTGGTTATTAAATGCAATCTCCTCCTCTGTATCATGACCAATATTAGCAATTTCAAGTTTGACATCAATTAGCCAGTTGCTTTTACCCTTATAGACATATTTATAATGGAAAGGAGTGCATTTAGGCTTTAAGGTCCTGCCAACTAATCAATTTGATGAACTAATTGATAATGAATGTTAATTGACAACTAACAGCAGTCAATTAATTGCATTTCAGATGCAGCTCCAGGAAGCTGAGCTGAACATTATTTCACCTCAAGCTACTCAAATAATAGCATGCAATGACTTTGGACAGACATCTGAGGTCAACGTGAGCATCCTTCCCTATTTATTATTGCAAGATCACAGCAGATGAGTTGATGAAAACAGGGATGGGTGCCCAAGTTCAAGTTGTAAGGACATTTCAAGAAGATGGTCACTTAATGGAACCCATGGCCAAGGATAATGAAAGCCAGGCCATCCCTTTCCTTAAGTGGGCAAAGTTTTTCACAAATTGAATGGAAAGATACAGGGCTCCATCCAAGAGAGAACTTCACCTGGGGAAAGTTTGGCTTGAATATATACTGTTTTGCTAGGACCAGTGAAGTCTTCTTCTCCCACTGGTGGGTTTCCATGCTGCTTCTGTGTGAAGGAAACACATTGAAACAAATGCCATTTGCAGTCCCATGTCATTTTCATAAAAAGCTAATCAGTTGCACCAACCACAGCTATGAGATCTCCCCAGATTTTGAAGTTACAGCAAATTTTACATTTAGAGTTGTTTAGTTGGTTGTTTAGGGGTCCTTGGTGCTCTCTGAGCTTGGTTGTTTTCATTATCCAAAGTAGGCAATACCTTCAGTGCTAGTAAGGAGTGGGGTTGGCTCTCAATTCATATTCCAGTGGCTTGCCCTGTCCATGTTGGTGGGAGTAGCCTTGAAGGTTGTTTGGTTGGACTGTTTACTGTTACTTGTTTGGCAGTTCCTTGATTGGATATTGTTTACTTCTTGATTGTTGGCCTGATGTTACTCTTGGTGCTAATTTATGTTAATTTGGGTGTTGATTGCAGGCAAGGAGGAGGAAGAAGAAAAGAACCTCCAAGACCAGCCCCAACAACACTGGCAGAGCAGGTCATTAGAACATAAATTGAGATCTGCAAGAAAACAACCAAGCTCAGACAGCTACAAATATTCTTCTTTATTGGTTAGTTGGTTTCTCTTTTTTTGATGATAATCTCGTACATCAGCACTGATGAGGTTACCTAGTTGAATAATAAAATGTCTCCAAGAAAAGAGCAAAGCACAGAGAACAACAGAGGCTCTGCCGCTTCATACATTTATAACGCCCTATTGCCCAGCACCCCCTTGAAGTAGAATCCTGTTCACAACTGTGGATTATCAATGATCTAGACATTAAGACACCACTGAAAATAAAGCACAGGGTGAATTTACATTTTAAGTCATAATTCCTCAGTTTTGTTTTACCAAGCCCACAATTGACTGGGATCACACAACATGCCAAGCCAAAACTCAACATATTTCAATATACTGTACTTTAACATGAGGTATATTGTGCTTGCATTCAAACTCTAATTTCAGAACTGGATTCATCAGCTGCAAAAAAAAGTATGATTTGTGCTTAAACTCAGATCCATGAATAACATTGAATCACGGAACATCTAATGATATTGCTTTGCTTGAACAGGAAGAGTTCCCAGCCGTGTCTGTAGCAAACTGTAGTAGTGTAATTTATTTATTTATTGAATGTATTGGCTGCCTATCTTACCACAGGTTAATCCTGCTAATTACAGGGTAATTGTGTAAATGCTTCCGGTACTTGCATGCCAATATCTGATACAAGTACTGAGTTTGCAGCACCTGCATAGTGATATCATCTTTTTATACCCCATAGATATCCATGACAATTCCAGGTTAGGTCAGTCGCATTTGGAGAATATGTAGTTTTTCGTATTCTCTATACCAGACATGTCAAACTCGCGACGTCATGTGACGTCGCACGATGTATCGGGACTGTTTTGCCATTGCCGGCAATGGGGTGGGCATGGCTTCTTTTAAAGATCTACGTGAAATTGTTGAGAGCAAGTTTTTGTAAACCTTTTCAGCATTTTTGTACGTGGTTGAAATGTAAGTCTACTTCTCATTGCCATCTATTGATCAAAAGGAGTTGGTGAAAATTTTGGAGAAACCTTCGAAATGGACTTGAAATGGGTTGACTAGTTATAACAACTATATAAGTCCAATTGATTTATATGGATTTGGATTTTGCATGGGCTACACTAACTCAATATAGTTTGACACCCCTGCTCTATACCATAACAGCAAAATAAGAGCTTGTTCCTACTCTCAAATTTTTTTCAGTGTAGTCATCCTATATTTATTTTTATGTATTTGTATCCTGATTTTTTTATTATTTTTACAAACAACCCAAGATCATGAACATATCCAGCTCCTCCTATTTTCCCTACTACAACAACCCTGTGAGGTGGATTGGACTGAGAAAGAGTGACTGGCCCAAAGCCACCCAGCTGACTTTCATGGCTAAGGTGGGACTTGAACTCATGGTCTCCTGCTTTTTAATCTGGTGCTTTAACCACTATTAACCAGTTAATCCTTTGAAACTGAGTAATGTAGTTCAATATCAGTTTACCAATTCAGATCTAAAGCCAATATCAAACAGCAGTTCAACGTATGTGAAGGTATTCTCCAGTTTGGATGTAATCACAGCCATAGGGGTGTGTTGTTTTTTTTTTTTTTAAAAAAAAGAAAACAAAAAACAGGTCCATAAGAAGGAAATGAAATAGCAAGATGAATGAAGAATCCAAGTCTAAAGGAACTGGTTTAGGATTTATTACTAATCATGGACCCTTGAAATGATTTTCAAAGCCTTTAAAAATTAACTTAGTAAATGCTACAGCCACAGAAAGAAGAAAGTGAAATGCTGTGGACATAATATACCTAGATTTCAGTAAGACATTCCACAAAATAGACTACAACCTATTTCTTGGTAATTTAGAAAAATGTGAGATAGACACCATCACCATCGTATGGATTCATAACTGACTGACTCAACATGTAGTCCTCAATGAAATTACATTTACATGGAGGGAAGTAAGCAGTGGGGTACCCCAAAGTTCTGGCATAGGCCCAATATTCTTCAATATACTCATAAACAATTTAGATGAGGGAATAGAAGGGGAATTCATGAGATTTGCAGATGATACCAAGCTGGCAGGAATAGCCAACACCAGTGGTGGGATTCAATGTGTGAACAACTGGTTCTCCGTATGAATGCCGCTTCTGGAAGTCCGTTCTGGGCCTGGGCAACAAAAATAATTAGCTACTGGTTCTGCCGAACTGGTGCGAACTGGCTGAATCCCACCATTGGCCAACACCCCCAGAAGATAGGCTCAAGATCCAGAAGCATCTTGACAGTCTTGCACACAGGGCCCTATCTAACAAAACAAAATTCAATGAAGAGAAAAGTAACGTTTTACATTTAGGCAGGAATAATCAGATGCATAAGTATAGAAAAGTCCTAGTGGACAATCAGTTAAATATGAGCCAGCAGTGTGCTGCAGCTGCCCAAATGCTGCACTCCCAGGCTGCATTAACAGAGGGGTAGAATCAAGATCACATGAAATGTTAGTACCGATTTATAATGCCTTGGTAAGACCACACTTGGATATTGCATCTAGTTTTGGTCACCATGACATTAAAAAGATGTTGAGATTTTAGAAAGAGTGCAGAGAAGAGCAACAAAGATGTTTAGAGGACTGGAGGCTAAAATATATGAAGAATGGTTGCAGGACTTGGGTTTGTCTAGTCTAATGAAAAGAAGGATTGGGGGTGACCTGATAGCAGTGTTCCAATATTTGAGGGACTGCCACAAAGAAGAGGCAGTTCAACCTATTTTCCTAAGCATCAGAAGGCAAGACAAGAAGCAATGGATGGAAACTAATCAGAGAAAGAAGCACTTGAGAACTAAGGAGAAATTTCCTGACAGTGAGAACAATTAACCAGTGGAATGTCTTACCAAGCTGTGGGAGCTTTTAAGAATAGATTGGACAGCCATTTGTCTGAAATGGTATAGGAACTCCTGCTTGAGCATGCGGTTGGACTAGAAGACTTCCAAAGTTCTTTCCAACTCTGTTATTCTGTTAATCGAGGCAGATTCTGTTAATCTCTAAAAACAGCAGCTGATGGAATCCGTGTAGACATTTTGTGGGAAATGAAAAAGGTTGGAGAATATCACACCTAACACTCAGAAGACAAATCAATATTATGCTTTATGCTGGTGGGACTTGTAATTGCTAAGTGCCTTCAAAAAGAATTATGGTGGTCTACCACAGAATGAACTCCCTAGAATATTTTTTTAATATATTTAGCTGGGGATTCTGTCCCTCTTCCAAGACCCTGCTAAGCTGTAAAATAAAAACATTTTGGAGATTTTTCTACCCAAAGGACGTAGCAAAACTTAAGAAAACCCTGAGAACACAAGGGTAGCTGTGCCACCATGCAGTCTTGGATAGGAGGAAGGTTTTAATGAGAAATTTCTCTTTAATATGATAGAGACAAATGTCTAGAAATCTAAAAGAATATATATGAGAATGGGGGAGGGAATTCAAAGAAGGATGAAACACAGCAGTCATAGACACTATGTTCCAAACCAAATCAATAAATTCAGTCTTAGTTACTTGTTAATGTTTGAGTTGGGTCTTCTGTTGCATAATCTATGGAGAATTGCTTGTGAACACGAAGGCATCTATATGACTGTGTGAATGACCATCGTTGGCCTCCTGATTAGGTGACATTAGAGTGATTAAAAGCACACCTAAGCCACAAATTTATGAAAATTTAAGATTGATTAAAGCCACTGCTTTGTCCTTTGCAAAGCCACTCATGCAATGAAAGTCTTGAAATGGGAACCCACCACAGTGAAGAACGTGCAGTCAGTTAGGGCTACTTTGTTGAGTTGCAAACATCATCAGAGACAAAATTAATGGAATGATTTGAGAGTGACAGAAAGTTGGCGAGTGTGCTTTTAATATTGGATCATGCCACTGCTAATATATCCAAATTAATTAACACAAAGTGAATCTGATTTATCAAACTACCACGCAGAACTCCATTAGTGCCTGAGCAGTGATATCAGTTGGATAATATTTTCTTTTAAAGATGAAATTCACCTACAGATGCTACTCAGATTGGGACAGCAAGCATGTGGGGGGTGCAGATAACTAACAATCTGAATTGGTCTCTCCACATGTCATCCTTAGTGAAGCATGCAAACCAGTGTCTGCATTTGCTGCGTCGGATGAGGAGAGCACATCTTTCTCCTTCTGTCCTGGCACTTTTTACAGAAGCACAATTGGAAGCATTTTAGCAAACTGCATCACTGTCTGGTTTGGTGGCAGCAGTGCCTAGATAGAAAGTCCATACAGAGATTGTTAAGGACAGCCGAGAAGATCATAAGAAGCTCGCTCCCTGGTATTATAAGCGCTATGTGCTTAGAGCTCGAAGCATTGTTAGAGACCCCACACATCCACTTTATGGTCTGTTTTTGTTGTTCCCCTCTGGGAGGAGGTTTTGAAGTATTTCTAGCAGGACTGCCTGATTCTGTAATAGCTTTGTTCCCTATGCCATCTGGTAAACTCGCAAGTGTCATGGTTCCGACAAATGAAACTCTTCAAAAGAACTTCAAGGCATTGTTTACCTTAAATAATCTTATTCCAGTAGCATGCGTGAGAGATGGCGGTCTTCGGTGAATAGCTCCGAAAACGCGGAGCCCGAAATGGCTAAAGGGGGAGCTTGGAAAGCTCCTTGAAAGGTCCGGAGACTCCCCCCCCTCCCGGTAAGCCCCCCAGGACTAGATACGGGACGCATGGGGGCGCGGGGGACGTGGAGCCGACTGGTTACCGTTTTTCGGCCTCTTCGGCTTCCCCGGCCTTCCGTCCTCGGCGGTCCCGTTGGTGGCTTGTAGGTGGCTTTCCCGGTGGCCCTTGGGGTGGACAGCTCGGCCCGAATCGCTCGGCCCGGATCGTCTGACTGCGGAGGTGCTCGTGGGGGAGGCAGCGGCCTGGGCGGCTCGTATGGCTCCTCCTCATGGGAGATGGCACGGATGGCTCCTGGGCGGCCCGGATGACCTTTCCTCGTGGCGGCCTGGGCGGCTTCCTCTGGGATGGCGGCCTGGGCGGCTTCCCCTGGGCGCCCGCTTTGATCGTGGGGGTTTTTCTGGCTGC
>NW_015386579.1:117388-137297 GCF_001527695.2 Protobothrops mucrosquamatus | reverse complement strand
AAATAAATAAATAATATCGGCACTGCATAATTGAAGCCAAAAACTGAATTCCCCTCCCCTGGGTACATAGTATCAAAGGACAATTCCCTCCTCCAATTAACAGTCATAAATCACATTCCCCAATTAGCTTGAAGCGTAGGCTTCTTCTCCAGTTCTCCAGTCCGCCAGTTCTTTATCAGCTCTGGGCTCAATAACCTTGATTCTCACGCTAGGTTTAGTGTTGTTATGTCTAACTAGGCTCTCATTCACATCCCCCCTCCTCCCAGCATCATCTAACTCCAAAAGCGAAAGGGAAAAAGATGGCTAGATTTCCATCTGTTGTCAATGCCAAACATTCTGATGTTAGCAGCGTTGACATCAAGATTTGTTTTTCTTGCCATGCACATGTATACATAGCCTGAACTAAACTATTGTTTCTCTGTGTCATATAATATATGTGGGTATATGCATAATTCTGTATTTATTTATTTATTTATTTATTTTTGTCAAATTTATGTAGAGTATACCGGAGGTAATGACCCTTTGAGAGCAGTATGCAACAAAATTTTATTTTAATGTATGCCGATTAGTGTACATTCAAAGTGACAATAAAGTTATTATTCTATTCTATTCTATTCTATTCTATTCTATTCTATTCTATTCTATTCTATTCATAGTGAGAGTAATGCATTCTAAGCCTCATGTCCCCTGGAATCTTCCTTCCTTCAGTCTTCCTTCCTTTCCAAAGCAGTCTTCCTTCCTTTCCTAGACTCAAAGGTGTCCTATGTGACGAATTACCTGGTGCTGCCAAGGACACGTGCTCATTCCTGCCTTTAAAATGGTGCCTCTGTGCATAGATGGCCGGAGTGAATCTCATTTTATAGAGAAGCTTTTCCTGGATTGTTCTTGCCCATTTAATGCCTTGTCTGAAGTCGTTTATTTTTTTTTTCTGCTGTGACACAGATTACTGCCAGGAGTCTCTGCAACTCTTAACTCTTTTTATGGACCAAATGTTCTGGGTCATCCCTGATGACAAAAGTGCCTTGGACAGGATATGGTTTAGCAAAGTAGCCTGCCACTACAGTCATTTACTCTTCGGTCTGTTGCTTAGGCTGTTATTGCCATCCAATCTTCCCCTTTGTTTATTAAAGCAGCACTAATCAAAGAGAATGCCCCAGGGATGCCCAGGCCTCATGGAGTTTTAGGACAAAGCCTAGAGCTGCCTTCATTTTGAGACTAGGACACAATGGGGGAAAAAACCAGCCTCTCGACACATGGTGAGGCTCCTGGTCCATTGATGCATAGATGAGATGCATAGATGGGATGCGTAGATTAGCAAGGGGTTTTGCGCACCAAAGCTCTGTGAAGATGAACATTTTGGAAGAGCAATGGGAACAACTTTCTCCTTAATGTCCTGGCGAAGCACACTTCATCCAGCATGGGCCATTTGATATGGATAAAAGTACATTCGAGAGAGAAGGAAGGAGGAACAGAGTAAGAGAGAGAGAGAGAGAAAATCAGATTGAATTTGATTCCTAAAAGTCTGGAAACTAAGTCATGGTAACTGGACTTCTTTTCTTTTGGGTTTGAAACACCTCACTGCTTATCCAAGTAGTTTCTTCAGTCTCTGAACTCTCAGAGAACTCTACCCGGATTACCGAGAATCTTCATCGACATATTGATTCCTAAAGGCTACCATTTGCCCCATCTCAGACAAATCCACCAAATTCCAAAATGGAGGTTTCAGAATTCCAAATTGTTTTGTAGGAAGGAAGTGAAAGAGGGGAAATGGTCTTGCATGGGAAGGCGTGGACAATGTGACAAATTCCAAATGCTTTGGATTGCAGTTGCTATCAGACCAAGGTGATCTTACCAATAGTTGAGTTTAATGGGAACTGTAGTGCAAAAACACCTGAGCTGGCTATAAGCAGTGGTGGGATTCAGCCGGTTCGCACCACTTCGGCAGAACTAGTAGCTAATTTTTTGTTGCCCAGGCCCAGAATGGATTTCCGGATGCGACATCCACACAGAGAACTGATTGTTCACATATTTGAATCCCACCACTGGCGATAAGTACAGTTACTTCTCATACTGCCAATCATTAAAACTGCAATTCCAACCCTCAAGATGTCCAATGTCTCTGATGGAGTGGAGGAAACCTTTTATAGGCATCCCTAACCTGAAGTAAGCCAAGCAAATTAAGCACACCAAGAAGAAGCTGTTGCTTCTATTCGCTTAGGATTTCTTGAATAAAAATGCTTATATTATCTTTCTTCAACATTTTTATGAAAATCTGTAAACCTTTCCCAGGTCTGGGAGTTTGGGGGCTCTCCTAGTTATTAAAAAGAAAAAAAAAATCAAATGTGAAACATGCTTGCATGCGTTATTATCTCAGTTCCTTTGTGCTTGGAACTGGCAGCGAAATGAAGTTCCCACGAATGATTTTTTTTTAAAGAGTAGTAAGTATTTGTTTATTTGCCATCATATATTTCCAGTTGTTGAGCACCGCTTGTAGTTTACTATTGTCCATTAAATGTGCCAAGTTGTGCATCTATCTACAATGTCATAAAAATGAAATAAGCTTATTTAAGTTTCCTTTTCTACTGCTGGAGGTGCTACATAAAAATGCTGAACCTCCGTTAAAGGTTTAAACAACATGTCCAAGTTTTCTTATCTGCATACTTCTATGACTTTATTTTGTACTTGTTTCTCAGCCATAGAAGAAACTACATTCTGGCAGAGCTGTACTAATAACTTTTCAACATAGTCTCCTCTTATCTTCAAATTTCCTGCTTTTACAAGTTATAAATTGTGTTTGCTTCCTGTCATGATCCAAATTTTATTCTGCTGACAGCAGTGCTATAAATATGTATCTTTTCTGATTATTCAGTTGCACAATGCCAAAACCAGACTGGGAACACTGAGAAAATTATTTGATTATAAGGTGCAGATTTCTACCCTTTGCAAACTTAAAAACAAGCAGCAGTGGCTAGTGATATCTTAAGACTAAGTCCCGATTACTATGTGATGTGTAATTCTTCACCTTTTCCTCTGAGGCATAGGAGAATCAATCAGGACAAAAACAATCAATTTTTCTTAAGTTATATAATTTTACAGAATGTGTAATATCTTCCTGTGGGAAGAATCCAGAGAAATATTTTGGGGAATATTAAAAAGGCAGAATATATTTCCCCAAAGGAATAATGGAGAATATCTTAAGAAAAGCAGAAACTTCTCCCTCCCCCCAGGCAAAAAACTCAGCAGATACCAGTTTTTAAAATGCAGATGTAATAATCCATTCAGGAAGGTTGGAGCCAGGAAGTTAGAAGCTGATGAAATTAGGAAGACAAAGACCCCTAAAATCTACATACCCACCATCAGAATATCAAAAGGACACACTCAGATTCAGGTCAAAGTACACGAACCAGGAAATACAAAGCCTCAAACAGGAACAGGAAACAACCTCAAAAGCCCCAGAAGGTATAAAAACCCACCACTCCCTGCAACATGTGGTCAGCTTTCCCAGAGCCATCTTTCTGTCACGCTCTCCTCTTCAAGAAACTCTTCTTTCTAAAGCAGTCTCTATTTTGTTTATTCCCAGCGTAGACTGGACCCTGGTGAAGATTTTTCTTTCAACCATTTGGCACCCAGGATGGGACTTCAAGCTAACCTCTCCAATGGACTGAAACTGGTAAGTCCCAGTCCATGTGGAGCGAGGGTAGTAAAGGGAGTTTTGAGTTTAAGCTCAAGGGCTGCTTTGGAAAGAAGGTGAGTACCTCTAAATTTTAACTTTAAAGCCCAGGGGAATGAAGGAAATGTGTGTATGTCTGTGTGTGTGAGTGAGAAGACCCTTTTCCCAATCACAATTGGATTTTTCTGCCTCTGGCCTTTCCTAACCAGAGAAACGATCTGTTCAAGTGACAGACCCTGAAAAGTATGGGGGTTTGGCCAGAACACAGGACCTTTTGTTAAGAAAAAGGAGAAGCTGTGTGAAAATGGAATGGAAAAGTGAGTGAGAGAATTGGATTTGGGCAACCAACTGGTAAGGCCCTGTAGCAAAGCCCATCTGTAGGAGGTTCTCATACTACTGCACAAAGTAGAGTTCCTCCCAGACCCCTCCTGGGTCTGAAAACTGGTAGCAGTTGTAGGAGGTGCCCAGACTACTGCACAAAGCAGAGGTCCTCCCAGATGCCTCCTGGGTCTGAAAACTGGCAGTGGTTATAGGAGGTTCCCATACTACTGCAGGAAGGAGAGATCCTCCCAGACCCCTTTTTGGTCTGAAAACTGACAGTGGTGTGTTCCCTGGTTAGGAGGTGCCCATACTCTGTGAGGGAATCAGAGTCCTCCCAGTTTTTGTCCAAAAACTGGTGGCGGGGTGGCAGGGTTAGTGTCACTAAGAGTGGCTGTGCTGTGCTGCTAGAAGGGACCCAATTAAGCCGATTGAACCCCACACCATGAGGGGAACATGGAAAACTGTAGTTCAAGAGTCAGGCTTAGATTCCCCATTGGAGATTTGCTCGAGGTGTGGGATGAGAGGAAAGTGCCCATCCTAGCCTGTATGAAAAGGAAGTGAGCAAGAGAAATTTGTGAAAAAAANTCTCTCTCTCTCTCTCTCTCTCTCTCTCTCTCTCTCTCTCTCTCTCTCTCTCTCTCTCTCTCTCTCCCCTATGTAACCACACGATATGTTTAAGATTTGTACCTTCCCTACTTTGAGTTAACAGTTTTATAGTGGGAATGTCCAGGGTATGAAAGCTGAGTGTTCTGTTTTTCTCTCCTTTACCCTTTGTTTGTGTGTATCAAGGTCTTTGTGTGTCTTCAAGGTAAATGTTAACTGTTGGGTGTCTCTAATCCCTAGAGGCAAGAATTTAAAATTCTGCTAGAAATTCTGCTTAAAATAAGCGAGAAAAAGGAAAACACCCTCACCCTGTTTGTTTGGCCAACAAACAGGGTGAAGAGAAATGTGTTCTTTCTCTTTGTGTACTTTTAAGAACAGCCCCAAGTTGTCAGGAGGGAATGTTTTAAGCTCATTTACAGGAAAAGTTTTATTCTTCCTTTACTGTATGTGTTTAAGTGGGTTTCATCCATCTACTTAAGATATGCAATGTTAACCTTAATGCCTTTTCAAACTCTGTCTGCAAGCTACTCCCCCCCCCATTCTCCATGCCTTTGTTTGCCTCTCCTGGGAGAGTCACCCAGAAAGGGAGGAGAGGACCTTGTTCTCATATCTTTCAGCCCTGCACAGATGACCCTCCACAACCTTTGGAAGCAGACCCAGATGCTGCCTCCATCCATTTGAGCCATGGAATTGGGTTTGAATCCAGCCATCCATTAAACCAGAGTGCAACAGATCTTCCCAGATCCTACCATCATCCAGATGCCTGTGAAAGCTGCAGAGAAAGGAAGGAGTCTTGGAACCGTTGGCTCCCATTTGAAGCCTCAGAAGACATCTGGGGAAATTATGGGGGGAAGGTGGAAACTCATTGTAAGGTTTTCTTTTTTTGCCTCATTTGTATTGTAATAAGCCAGTTGGATGTATTTATGGAGGGATGGCATTTGGAAATGGTGGGCATAGCAAGTCCTGAACGTCTTGGATTTCTGTCTGGTGGGAGGAAAATTTGTCAAGGATGTTTGTATTACATGTTTTGTATAAGTAGCTGCATGCACACACACACACACACACACACACACACACACACACCATTCATAATCACACTGAGTCTATCCCCTTCACCTACCTTCAGTAAAGCTCCTTAGGCTGGTTTTTGCCCTGTGGCACTAAAGCTTTGCATGCACAACTTCCTGCAAATTCCAAGGGGGAGGGAATCAGGCCCCCTCAGGCAATTTGCAATTCATATGCTCGCACTGAGGATGTAGCAGGGAAGAGATCCCCCAAACCCAAGACCTGAATATGTTGCACTGGTGGACTCAGAGTGGGAGTCCTAGGGCTCACTGTGTGCAATTTAATAGCCTGGCTTGCACACTGGCTAACCTCAATTGGACAGCACAAACTCTGGATGCACTAAACTAAGAGCTAGGGCAGGAAACAACCCTTGAAAATGGGAAGCCAGTGGTTATATACTGAGGAAAAACATGGCTGTGAAGAATTTTGGAGGGATGTGCAAACCTGACTGGAAGTTCAAAGTGACATCAAACGTTTAAAAAGAACTGGCACAGAATATTGGACATTATAAATTTATTTTCTACTTAACAGAGCTTTTGCCCTGACTTTTAGATCTTTATGGGTTGGAAGCTCCCCCTTTTGGGGAACCACTGCAGGGATCTTTTTCTGCTGCCTCTATTGGTGTCTTCCCCTTTTTGCATTAATAGTTTAAAAGCTTGTTTATCAAGTCTCCCTGACCAGATCAATTTTAATCTTGTGCCAGTAAAAGCGTGTCATCCACACTCTTATGGCACAAAGGGGTGATTGTGGGAAGAATCCAGAGAAATATTTTGGGGGATATTAAAAAAGTAGAATATTTCCCCAAAGGAATAATGGAGATCTTAAGAAAGGCAGAAACCTCTCTTTCCCCCTCCCCAGCCAAAAAACTCAGCAGAAACCAGCTTTTAAAATGCAGATGTAATAATCCATTTAGAAAGGTTGCAGCCAAGAAGCTAGAAGCTGATGAAATTAGGAAGACAAAGACCCCTAAAATCTACATACCCACCATCAGAATACTAAAAGGACACACTCAGACTCAGGTCAAAGTACATGACACAGGAAATACAAAGCCTCAAACAGGAACAAGAAACAACCTCAAAAAACCCCAGAAGGTATAAAAACCTACCACTCCCAGCAACATGTGGTCAGCTTTCCCAAAGCCATCTTTCTGTCAGGCTCTCTTCTTCAATAAACTACAACCTTCTTTCTAAAGCAGTCTCTATTTTGTTTATTCCCAGCTTGGACTGGACCCTGATGAAGATTTTTCTTTCAACATTCCAATAGGAAGAGGTTGTGTTTTTAGCATAGAATATTGAATGTTCTACAATAAAATGCATCTGCAAACAAGGATAAATAACCCTTAGACTCCCAGATGTCATGAAGGATAACTTCAGTTTAGCTTGTCTTTAGTTCTTTCCCGCACTCTTCCCCACAGTTTGACTATTATTGTGGTCTCAACACTCCAAGGTAAACGTGAGGTAAATATTTTTCCTGTTAGTTCTTGACTAACTTGGAGCCTTATCCATACTCTTCTCTATTTTACAAGCAGGAAAATATTTTATTATTTATTTTATTTTATTAGTTTAATTTCTGCCTTTATTATTTTTACAAATAACTCAATGCAGCAAACATATCAAATTCGCCTTCTTTCCCCTATTTTCCCCACAGAACCATCCTGTGAGGTGAGTTGGGCTGAGAGAGTGAGTGGCCTGACGTCTCCCAGCTGGCTTTCATGGCTAAGGCAGGATTTGACCTCACAGACTCCCTATTTCTAGTCTGATACCTTAACCACTAGATCAAATTGGTTCTCTTTTTTCAACACTCCCCCACAAAGAGAAAGAATGAAATAGATGGTCCATGATGGGCAGGTTTGTGAAAATTTGGGCCTGTCTTGTTTCACTTCTATCATGTTTAAAAGTGTTGACTACAAACACTGTTGCAACCAAAGCACTTCAAGCTACCTGAATAGTGTTTATAGAACTCAATGCCCTTAAAGCTAGATTCAAGTCTTTCCTCCTGTGCACCGTGATTACGCATTACTAAATGTGTGACACTGGTCCATTCAAACCAAGCTGCTGGGTCAAATTGCAAAGAATGAATTGTCAAGGAGGCTTCCTGTCTTTATATCTCATTGAGGGCAAGCTGCCAGAGGAGGGTGCTCTGTTGTTAGCCAAAAATCCTTTCAAGTAGAATAGAAGGAACAAAAAGGATCTCTCTTCACCTTTTGTGAAACATGCCCCTCCACCTATTCTGTCAAATCCCTGATCTTTGACAATTACCAGACAATGATCTCTCTCAATGATTCCTCAAGCTGTTGGTTCAGACTTTCTGCTCCTCATATTTCTATGCTGTCATTTTGTTGTCGTACGAAAAATGCATTTCTTCAATATAAAGTAGACAGAATTATCTCAGCGAGGAGTAATGGTTTTAAATGTTCTCAATTCTACCACCAGCACCAGAAAAGGCTAAAAACTACATTAATCTGTGGTTTTATCAGCATCTGGGTCCCACTCTTGAGAAGGACAAGCAAAGTTTTGAGTCTAATAAAAGCATTCTCTAAGAGCAACTGTTCAACACTTTAACCTTTCTTAACTTGAAATAACTAAAATAACAGTTTCTTTTTTTTAAAAAAAAAACAAGTTTATAAGTAGCAACTGAGTTGGCAATAATGGAGAAAGGATAGAAGGAGAGCTGATATTCTTGTAGCATAAATTGAAGTTCAGCGCTGAGTTCAGGATCCTGAGTAATGTGTTCAGCTTAATCCACTGAAGGGAGCCACAGGAAGCAAGTTCCACCAGCAGATCAGCTGATAATGCCTTCAAGGGAAATGTGTTTGTTGAACTAGGAAACTGGCCACCCACTGTGGTCATCATTAATACACACAAACACATACACACAGACAGAAAGACACATCATTCTCTGCTATAGCTTGGATTTGCTTTGAATAGAAATCAGATCCCACAACTAGCTGGATATTTAGTGCGTGAGTTGAAATGAATTTGTTTTTTTCTATCATCATTATGAATCTCATCCACCACTGTGGGAGCTATGCATCTTCCTTGGCAATCATACATCTGACACAGAGAAGAAAGAGAAGGAGATAACTTGAGCACAGCTGTGGAAAACTCAGGCCAAATCTTGACTGATTAGATCAAATGCCACACTGATGCTGCTGGGAAACCCACTGAAACACAATGATCTGGTTTCCCCAAAAATTACTTTTAAGGGGTACACAGCCTCAGTTCCTGCATGTCACGGATAAACTCATCTATTGTGAGAAGATATAAATCTTTATGGAAGCCATCTGCTGTAGTGTATTTCATATCATAATTAGCAACTTTGAACATGATTTATGAACTATGCAAACAAAAAAAGGACATCTTACTGCCTGGTAAGTCTTCTACCGTCCAATTTTGATAGGTGACCAGGATATTCAGGTTTTACAAGATTACGTGAATTTGGGGACATAGTAATTTTGCAAGCTGGAAACCTAATGTCACAGAAGAGCACTATAAGACATAAGATGCTATTTGTTACAAACTTGTTATTTTGCTACTTTAGTAGCATTATGCAATGGGTAGGGGTGGGAATTTTTGAGTATAAACAGCAATGGGAAGACGGGATCCTTTCTATGCATGCAGATGAATCACCTTTTCTATGCATGCATTTGAATCATATGTCTGATAATAATCGCTAATCTCCAATACATTACCCTGAGGTTGCTTCTAATTAAAAGGAAAGGAGTGAGGAGAGCCTCAATGATGGACTTCAAAAACACATTTATTTCACAGGTTCTCTGTTTTGATAGCAACAGGTATAAATGTGGTAGGTATAGTTGGATCCTCTGAAATAAGGTCTCACTGTCAGTAATTGACATTAACCTTGGTAAAGATTACACACATTTTGAAAGGTAAAGAAACTTACTACCCTTCTCTGATTTTGGTGATCCACAATTCCCATATTGTGTGACCATTGGATAGACAATTGTTTCTCTCCTTATCATAAAAGAGGGAGAACCTTTTTGTCAGGGTTCTTTTAATTCTCAGTAAGAGTGCTTTATCTACGAGGAATTATTGTAGATGAAAAATTCCTGATATCTGATTAACTAAGTATTTCATGCCCACAGAGGTGGTTTGATTTCAATCTGCATGTTACAGATGCAGAAGCTAAAGTGCTTAAAAGTGAATGTAAATCCTTGCAAAATCCTTGAATCAGGGTCAAGTTTAAATCTTGCTTTACTTATCTCCCTAGTACTGCCTGTACTCAAGTGTTAAAGTCATTGCACCAGAGAAAATATTACAAAATCACAGGGACTATTACTCTTTGATCGGTTGTCTGGTTGTTCCACTGAGTTTTGGAGGCTGGTAGCAGCAGGGCCTGGTAGCATTTGTTTTTTCAACATTTCCAACCATGGTATCCTTCTGGAGCATCTTCAGGGTTTGGGAGCAGGGGGCTTTGTGCTATCCCGGTTCACTTCCTTCCACCCTCAGTTGGTGTTAATAGGAGGCGAGAGGTTCAGCCCTTGCCCACTGCTTTGCGGGGTTCCACAGGGCTCGGGCCTCTCTCCGCTTCTAGTCAACATCTACATGAAGCCATTGGGTGAGATCATCCATCAGCATGGCCTGAGATATCATCAATATGCTGATGATACTCAGCTGTATAGCTCAGATCATGGTGAGTTAAGCAATGTCATGATATCCCCCTCACGGTGCCTAGAGGCTTGTTAGGGGCTGGATGGGGAGCAACGGGTTGAAACTGAACCCTGGCAAAACCGAGTGGCTCTGGATTTGGGGCTGTTTGGTCCATGGAGAATGCCACCTTTGGTCTTGGATGGGTCAGCACTGACCCCAAACAGACTCAGTGCGTAATCTGGCAGTTCTGCTGGACTCACAACTTCTGCCCACAGTGAACAAATGGCTGGTGAAGATGATGAGATTGCAGAGTTGGCTAAGTCAGTTTCTTTGCCGAGAGAACAAACAATATCTACGTTTATTTTTAAGGGAAAACTTATAGGGTTTTTTTTTTGCATAAAATGGAAACATGCACTTATAATTTGTGGCTTTAATAATTAGAAAAAAGTGAATAGAAAAGAGTGAGCTGTCTTCTGCAATCCTAGAGTAAAAGATAACTTTGTAATTGTACGTATATTGGCTGCAAAGAAAACTAGGAGCTTTTTCTTTCTATTTTTTTCTTCTTTCTTTCTGTGCTATTGTCTTTTCTTTCTTCTTTTCTTTCTTCTTTTTTATTAGTTTTTAAGCTCTTTGTAAAACTTTCAATAACAATTTATTTTTTAAAAAAAAATGAAGGTGGGAAGAGAAAGTGGTTATACCGATGCAATTACAAGGGAGACAGATTGCAAGTACCTTATCAATTAACCATTGGAACATGTTTTTTTTAAAAAACTATTGTGTTTGCTGAAACTTTCAGAGATGGACTGAAACTTTTTGCTGTATGCAGGTTTAGCAACCTCCTGCTCAACGGTACAGGTAGTCCTCAACTTACAACCACAATTGAGCTCAAAATTTTGATTGCTAAACGAGTCCTTCGTTAAGTAACCTTTGCTCCATTTTACAACCTTTCTTGCCACAGTTGTGAGGTGGATTTACTACAGTTGTTAATAACACAATTGTTATTAACAATTGATTTTCCCGTTGATTTTGCTTGTCAGAAGGTCTCAGAACACGATCATGATCCTGGAACATTGCAACCGTCATAAACAGGAGCCAGATGCCAAGCATGGGGATCATGCAACACTTGTAAGTACGAAAAACAGTCATAAGCCCCTTTTTTCAATGTTATTATAATTTCAAATGGTCACTAAATGAATGGTTGTAAGCAGTGGTGGAATTCAAATACCTGAACAACCGGTTCTCTTATTTGATGCAGGCCTGGGCCTCCGAGGCTTAGAACGGACTTCCGGAAGTGGCATCCATGCACTTCCGTTGGGCTGTTCTAGGCCTGGGAGGCCTCCTCCAAGCCTTTGAGGCCTAGACTGGACTTCTGGAAGCCAGCTGGTTCTCCAAATGCAGCAAAACTTAGCTGCCGTTTCTGCCGAACTGTTGTGAACTGGCACGAACTGGCTGAATCCCACCACTGGTTGTAAGTCAAAGTATATAGCCACTGATCTCATCGAAAGTTTGACTCCTGAAATTTACATGCCGCCCATATATGTAAAGACCTAGGCAAAAAATCTGCAGCGTTCCCTTCCCTCCCTTCCTTCACCCCACTATCATTCCATCTATTCATCTCTAAAACATCTGAAGCCTTGCAATTCCCATTTATAATATTATGCCTTTGTTGATAAACTTTTTCTAGTAATTCCATTATCGCAAATCACAGGGTTGCCAAATATTCAAGGATCAGAAGATCACAAGTTGACAAGCCGCAGATGTACATAAGAGGTTTTAAATGACATACATTTATCCTCATCATCATGTCTATTTCTCCCTCCCCATCATCCCAAATACAAAAATTACCTATTTCACAAAGCCAGACTCTTTTCTTTTTCCTTTGGCATTTTTATTCACAGAAGAATTGTTTTTTCTTTCTTTTTCTTTTTCTTTTTTCTTTTAAGGAGACTTCTGAGAGGCTTCAGAAGAACTGTTTCTGTTTAAGGATAGACTTTCTTCTTCTGAAATGCACAGCGTAATTGGGATGTCTTTAAACAGGGTAGAAGTGGTAGGAAAAGCCAAGGCTTTGCTTTGTTATGCCTCCACTGTAGGTTTATTTGAAACACTATAGCATCTTCAGACTATAATTATTGTCTTTGTTGTTTCGTGGATTCAAACAATAATAGAAGCTGTTTGCAGAAACTTATACCACCAATGTATCCCATGCAGAACAGAGATGTAGAGTCATGAACCATATCAAGGACTTTCATGTGTATTTTTGTTAATAAAATAACCCAAAACTAGAGATAATTTTATGAAGAGGCAGCATGAAAAGCCCAAGAATGCCACACACAGGATCTGGGAGATTAAAAGGGACACTTTTTTCCCCAGGTTACCTTGTTAATCATCTGCCTTGGCAGTGATTTCCTACCGCAGCCTTTCCCAGCCTACAAACATATGAGACTACAGATCCCATCATTCCCAACCTACAAAGGTTAATAGGGACCCAGCATAAGAAAAGAAGAATAATGACTATGGGGAGAAATTGGACCTCTTAACTCTGTGGTTCATGAATCTGTTCTCCTGCCTACCTTTTTCCGCAGTGCCATCTACAGATGGATCAACAGCTGGGATCGTGCAGCTGTGCATATCTATGGCACAGGTGTTGCAGGCTGCTTTTGCCAGTTAGACAACCAGAGAGTAGATTGTGTGAGTTTCCCTCCCCGCCCCCTCCCCACAGCTTTTCCCCAACCTCCAGGGCACCTAGTTATTGTCAGAAAGAAAGAAAGGTGGCCCTCACAAGAGTTAATTGATAGGTTCGCTCAGCTTCACCACCTTGCTGTTTGACTTCACCCTTTGAGGTGTAAAGGAAGGCAGATGTGATACGTGGCAGGATTTCAATATGTGTTTCTTTCACTTTCACCCCTTCCCTCCACCACCCCCCACCCCCCACCCCACCCCACCCCGTGCTTAAGGTACACACGAGAGATTTCAGAAAGACTGGCTTTTCTGCGTCTAAGAATACAATGTTGGAATTAAAAGAGGGCCTTTGGAGACAGAAGGAAATTACAACAACAGCTTTGTCTGAACTTCAAATACTGTATCTGTAGGGTTCTACGGACTATATATAGGTAGTCCTTGACTTGAAACCATTCATTTCATGACTGTCCAAAGTTACAACGGCACTGAAAAAAAAGCGACTTATGACCAGTTTTCTCACTTATGACTATTGCAGCATCCCCATGGTCACGTGATCAAAATCCAGACGCTTGGCAACTGTCTTGTATTTATGATGGTTGCAATGTCCTGGGCTCATGGGATCCCCTTTTGTGACCTTCTGACAAGCAAAGTCCATGGGAAAACCGGGTTCACTTAACAACAAGTGTTCCTAACTTAACAACTAAAGGGATTCTCTTAACAACTGTGGCATGAAAGGTCGTAAAATGGGGCAATGCTCACTTAAAAACTGTCTGGTTTAGCAAAAGAAACGTCAGGCTCAATTAGGGTTGTAAATCAGGGATTACCTGCATGGTATTAATATGAAAGCTAAGCAGAGGCTAGAGCAGTGGTGGCGAACCTATGGCGCGGGTGCCAGAGGTGGCACTCAGAGCCCTCTCTGTGGGCACATGCGCCATCACCCCAGTCCTAGGCCTTCAGCTGGGTTTTATAAAACCTTTTCGCTTTAGGTCTCTGTCGCCGTGTGCAAAAAAAAAAAAAAGGTTCAATCAGTCAATTTTAACTTCTCGCGGGGAAAAAAAGATCTTGCAAAGTTGGAATTGATTGATTGAACTTTTTAGTCCCACCCAGTCTGCCATTACCACCGCAGTCACGCCCACCCAATGAGCCACGCCCACCCAATGAGCCACGCTCACCCAATGGGCCACGCCCACCCAATGGGCCACACCCACCCGGCACTCGACGATGCATAAGTGGGTTTTGGGTTGCAGTTTGGGCACTCAGTCTCTAAAAGGTTCGCCATCACTGGGCTAGATCTTGGACACAAGACTACCCAGTGTCATGTGTCTGACTAATGAAACACTTCAAAGAACTTTCAGGCATGGTTTAACCTAAAAAGCCTTTTATTAGTGTAGACCGGTGTCAGCATGGCATGGTGGATGCCAAGATCTGAATTTCCCTTCCTTTGCACATAACATTCCAGGCATTTCCCCTCCCCTATTTTGGTGTCATGATTCACATCTTCCAATTAACCTGGAGGGCAAAGATTCACTTCCGTTCCTTTTCCCAGGCTTTCCTTATAATTCCCCTCCCCTTTCTCTGTCATCTGAATTAACTCTAAAAATACCAGACAGTTCTGCATATTTTGTCAAAGCAAGAATATTCAATATTAGCAGCGTTGAAACCCAGACTCTCAAATCTGCACCTCTGGCATGATGGCAACAGCAGCCTATTTCCATACAGAAGCCAGGAAAACTGCATGGGTTGCCTCTCAAAAGAAGGTTTGGAGTTAAGCCATGGCTGGTGCAATCTAGACAAATTCTGAGAAATATTCCACATAGTAGAAGGTAACCCCCACACACACACACATCTTCTTCTTTTATCCTGCTCTTCAAGCCCTGCTGGGAGGTGATCAAAGTAAACATTTTCAAGTTTTGGTTGAATTTGGAGGCCCCTGTTATGGTTATTTTCTTCTTGTGTTCAAACAATAGCCACGTCACCCTGCCTCTCGGCCATCTCTTTTTTGTGGGAGGATAGGTTAGGGGTCTTACCAGACCCTGTGAGAACATCAGCTCATATGCATTTTAGCCATACTGAATTTCTACTGTTAACTATTTCCATTGTTCAGCTGTTCCAGCCTCTGAGCTGCTTGCTGTGTTCATACGGAGTCCTTTCCAGACTGATCTATTTTTCTTCTTGGATTAAATCAGTAGATGTAGCAACAATGTGTCAGGGCCCACAACCTGTTAGCAGGATGTCTGAATAATCAAACTGAATTCAGTGAGTTAAAAAACCTGACAACTTTGTTTCAGAAGAAAGAGAGACAGAACAAAAATAGAACAATGGAAATAGTTTTAAATCCAGCCTTTAAATTCTGGTAGTAAAATGTGGGTGGAAGCAAACTTTTTTTTTTTTTAAGAACAAAAGCAATGAACTAAAAACAAAGAAGAGGTCCCGGTATAAAGATGAGTTGCTTAGAATTTCAGTTGTGGGCAAATGGAATAAAAGGATTACACCTGTTATTAGACATATTGAAGTAACATTCAAGGAGAAATTAACCCTTAAAATACCGATCAGAGAGAATATTTGTAGCTCAGGCAGTCCTTGGTGCTCTCTGAGCTTGGTGGTTTTCTTGCAGACGTTTCATTACCAAACTAGGTAACATCATCTGTGCTAGCACTGAGGAGCAAAATAACAAGTGCTGAGTTTGCATGACACAATAACATCTAATTGTGATTTACTCAAATAATTTGAGGGAGGGGCTTGCATGAGATGCTGAACTATAAACTAACTATATGAAATGGATTCACACAACACCATTGGATATTTTATGACTTCATATGAACCATACCCAGTATGTTTTAAAGGAAGTGGGGATTTGAACCTGCCTCTTCTCAAAGCGAGTCAGATCTGGCAGCGCTGACAAGAAATTGGCTCCAATTTTCATTCCCATCATTACATCTTACATCTTACATTACATAAGCTGGTTAGCTGTTAAATCAATAGCTTGACATGCTTGGCAACTGGTTCATATTTATGACAGTTGCTGTGTCTCAGGGCCACTTTTTGCGACCTTCAATGGGTAAGCTAGATTCATTTAAGCAAAGTGAATGGGTAAGCTAAATTCACCTAACAACCATGTTGCTAACTTAACAACTACAGTGATTCAATTAACAACTGGGGCAAAAAAAGTCATGAAATGGAGCAAAACTCACTTAACAACTGTCTGAATTAGCTCGGGAATTTTGTACATTCAATTATACATTCAAAAAAACTTAACCAATGAAAAGCAATTGCAAGGATCTTGAGAACAAAGAAGAAACAAGCAAGCTTCCTTCATAAAGAAAGAAAACATCTCAGGAACTGCAGGACAGTTTTTATACAGCATTGACTGCAACCTCATACTCTCGTAGATGGTAGAAAAAGAATACTCAAGCTTCAGGAGTAGTTTTACTCAGATCACCGGGGAAAACAACTAATGAACCAGTAAGGACAAACAATGAAGAACTTTAGAAAAGTCATGCTGACTCAAAACCTCCATTCTAGCCCTCATATCCTGCTTCCCACAGTGGCCAGCCAGATGTTTTCAAAGAAGCCCACGAGCAAGGTATCCATCAATTAATAGTTGAAGGTCTATGGCAGGGGTCTTCAAACTTGGCATCTTTAAGACTGGCTGGGGAATTCTGGGAGTTGAAATCCACAAGTCTTAAAATTGCCAAGTTTGAAGACCCCCCGGTCTATGGTCTCTAAATATGGAGGTCTTGCTTTGTCATCTAATGTCTGACAGTTTAAACACTTCACGTTAGAAAAGAGAAGTTTTCCTTTCTTAGTTCAATTTCTCCTCAGATTCTATCTCCCCCTTCATTCTGTACATAAAGGCAATACTTTTAATTTGGCGTGCAAAGGCGCAGTTGCTTAGAGCACAACTGTCAACAAAAGGTGTTTTGTTTTCTCACCCACATCTGCTCTCCTTCTTCTGGCAGCCTCCAAAATTCTCACCACTTCCTTCCCCATTATCCAAGCCTTTCCCTGTCCTCCAGGAACTCTGCACTATTTCAAAATTCACTCATCAGGCATTTGCACTGATAGAGTTTGAGAAGAGAAATAGCAGAGCCCGGGCCTAATCATCATTTAAAAATACCTACATGCTTAAGAACCTGACTCACCTACTCAAGTGGGATAATGTTTAATTGAAGCAAGAATAGATTTCATCCGTGTTGCTAATCTCTCTAAGCTATCTCAGAGCAGAAGTACAGCTGGATGGACACAAGCAAGATTTGCATCACCAGCTTAAGAGGACAGGTATGGCAGTATAGGCTGACAGGTGTTGTCAGAAACAGAGTTGCAGGCTACGTTCAATGCAAGTTAAGGACTCCGAGAAATAGAGGTTCTTGCATGAAGCTGCCCTAAATTTGCTTTATTCATTTGTTTGATTTACTGATATATTTTTGAAGTGCCCTTCCACTCCACAATTGAATAAGACGAAGTATAGTAAGATGAGAGGAAAAAAAGAATAAATTACAATTTTTAAAAAAAGGCAAAGCGGCTGATAGAATACGTACATTATAATAAAAAAGGTAGTCCTTGAGTTACGAACACAACGGAGCCCAAAACTTATGTTGCTGAGTGAAACATTTGTTAAGTGAGTCTTGCCCCATTTTACAACTTTTCTTGCCACCATTGTTAAGTGAATCTGGCCTTCCCCCATTGACTGTGTTTGTCAGAAGGTCACAAAAGGGGATGACATGAGCCTGGGATGCTGCAACTGTCATAAACATGAGTTGCCAAGCATCTAATGCAGGGATAGGCAACCTCGGCTCTTTTATGACTCGTGGACTTCAACTCCCAGAATTCCTGAGTCAGTCCATGAGTCATAAAAGAGCCAAGGTTGCCTACCCCTGATCTAATGCAGCAAGAGTCGTGTGAAAAATGGTCTTACGTCACTTTTTTCAGTGCTGTTGTAACTTCGAACAGTCACTAAATGAACTGTTGTCAGTCAAGGACTACCTGTAGTTTCTAAACCAAGGTCCAGGAATAAATTGTCAATTTCCACAATGGAGGAAGGTAAACGGTCCAGTTCAGATAGTAAAAGTACCTGGTTGAACTTGTCTGGCACTGGAAGCGAAGTAGGATTGGGTCTGGTTAATATGTGGATGGGAGATTAGCAGGTGGAAGTTAGTCTGCACAATAATTTTTAAAACAAAACCCCCAGAAGAGCACAGTGGGAAATGACTTGCATATTGTGGCCAAGAATACTGTGAGAATGCAACCAGAGAGATACCATTTATCCATGTAAGTTGGAAGAAGGATTTACAAAAAGGATCTGCTTCCTTTTACTTATTCAAAACTTTTCTAGAACTTTCATTGATTGATGGCATTCCCTGTTTTTTTATCTGTTAGAGATGAGTGATGAAGGCATTGCAGGACGTTTAGAAGCCCTATTAAACTCACTGGGGCTACTTCTGAAGAAACAGACATTGTGAGTCTGCATAACACAAAGACAGTTCTCTTCTGGCTGTTCCCATTGGAATTAGGAATTCCTATGAGGCTCATTATCTAGGGGCTTATCTGGGGGGGGGGGGTGTGCCCTTTAATCCAGCCTTAAACCTAAGTCCCATTTACTTCTCTCCAGATGTGATGGACTTTAGCTCTTATCATGAATAGCCGAATCTTTTTTTTTTTTTTGCCAAGAGAAATATTACAGTCCTATAGGTGTATACTTCCCATACATCTATGCCAAAAAGTCAGTGCCATTTATCATTACATCTCATATTATCAAATGGTGCCCAACTGTTTTTAGCTTGACAAGTGCACGTGCTAATTCAGTAATAAGAGTTGATTTTACCATTATTGTCACTTGGAGTTAGACAAAAACAGGAGAAGACACCTCTCCCAGCTAATTCCTCCTGTCTTAGCTAATTGAAACAACCGTCTAATCATTCCTCCATTCATTGCATTGTTTCTTTCCCCTTGTCTAAGGAATTGGAGGCGCTCTAGGCACAGCTTGGAAATCTACAGATTCCCCAATAACCTTGCTATGAAGCCGAGTGCCTGCAATGCTAAAATTACTTCTAATATTGTCAAAGGCCAAGATTTTATTTATTTGTTGGTGACAGGCAGCTGAGAGTGTATTTGCCGGCATTGCTGCCATCAGGTGAGTTCCTCTCACCATCCCAAGTCCTCTCTGCAGTCCATAAATTCTACAGAAATCTAAGCAGAGAAGCCGTGTGCATCTTCCTCAGTCCCAAATTGCTAGCTAGTTTATCCTTGAATATAATTGTAGACACGGAGGCAGCTGGCAGCTGTCCTGTAGGGGAATCAAAGATACCATTTTGAGGGATACAGCTAGTCACCTCAGGCACCAGATGCCGCCTTGTTTTCAGCCCTCTGGTCCTCCTTAAGCCACCTGTGTACCTCATTTAACATACAGCAGTGATCTTGATTGCCTTCTGAGCACAATAGAAGGCCTATCGAGGCTGAAAGTAATTCTGCCAGGAAAGGAGCAAGGGCAGGGTACGTCAACCTTAGCAATATCTTCTTTCGGGGGTTTGCCATAATAAAAGTTGGGCTCTCTCTGAAGCGCTGGTCTTTGCGATCCAGCCTCTTAAACTAGAGCCAACTGGGGTTTCTGAGCAATGCCAAGCTGTCTTCTTTTATGACATTGAGCCTGGCTTTGTTTTCTCAACAATGACAGAACGGTCAGCAACTCTGCAAAAATATACAGTATGGTCATGTTTACATTCAGCATCAAACATCCCAAGAGGGAAGACAGACAGACAGAAAGTTGGTTTTTTTTCTTCTTCTTCTTCTTCTTCTTCTTCTTCTTCTTCTTCTTCTTCTTCTTCTTCTTCTTCTTCTTCTTCTTCTTCTTCTTCTTCTTCTTCTTCTTCTTCTTCTTCTTCTTCTTCTTCTTCTTCTTCTTCTTCTTCTTCTTCTTCTTCTTCTTCTTCTTCTTCTTCTTCTTCTTCTTCTTCTTCTTCTTCTT
>NW_015386579.1:71951-117288 GCF_001527695.2 Protobothrops mucrosquamatus | reverse complement strand
TAGAATCCTCTTTTTGAGATTAGGAAATATTAGGAACATAAAGCTGACTGACATATTTGGTTTCAGAACAGCGTTCAGGAGAAGAAAGGATCTCGTATTCAGTTTTGAGTAACAGAAGTACGCCTTAGCTTCTAACTGGTCTGCTAACAGCACTGCAGAGGCCACAGGACTGCTGTCTGTACGCTGCTCTCTTATTTAAACATACGCATTTCCTTGGAGAATAAGCCCACTGGCCTCAATGAACAGGGCTGCAGCTTTCATAAAAGAGAATATGACTGGTCTTTATCTGAACCTCCTGGGCATCCCCCTCCTGCCTCAGAAATTTCAACAGAAAGAAGGAACGCTAGCCAGAAACTCCCACAATCCTTCCCTCGACTTCCCAAAGTCAGAATCTGCCTACACTTCTCTTCACCTCCAAACTTTCAGCGATGGCTGTAATTATCTGCCAGCATCAGAAGACTCGGGTTTTTCCTTCTTCAAACGATACTTACAAGGCCATTCTCTCTCTTCCCTCTTTAGTTTAAAAATGAGGTTGATAATGATAATGTTCCTCCCATAGAGAATCGCCTACTTTTTAATGATCCCCATAGTTTCCTCTTTACATAAATGACTAAATCCTCACAGAATCTCTGCCTTGATTAGCACTCCTGCTAGTAAAATTTCACATACTAAATCAGCACCAGCTGTAGCAAGAAAGAATGAAAAGGCAAGTGTAAATGTTCCATATGCCCTACCAAATTGGCATCTGTGTCAGTAACCCTGTGTTCCTTAAACAATTGTATACATACATTCTCCTAAGTGTGGTTGCTTACAGGATTTTGCAAGTCAAAATCCCCTTTCTGTGCTATACCACTGAGAGTTAAGACTAAAATCAGCAGAATTTTGTTTGTTTGTTTGTTTTTGCTTTTCAAACATCTTACATTTCCCTTCCTGTATCTAACTAAGCCCCATGGAGTCAAAATAAAGGGAAATAATCTGGAGTTTATGCTTTACCTTATCTTGACAGCCACTTAGTATAGCATGCCATCTAAAGTTGAGAGTTAATAACTAGGTGTGACTTTGCCATGTTCAAGAAATGCGAGGTTCAAAGCATTTAAATAGACTACGTTTTAAATTTACTAAGAAATGCCCACATTATTATTTAAAACAAAATTGCAGAAATGTGCGTGTTTTGTCCCGCAGTGATTCTCTTAACAACCATTGCAAAAAAAAAAAACCCTTTGTAAAATCAGACAAGATTCCCTTAACAACCACCTTGCTTAGCAACAAAAATGTTGATCCCAATTGTGGTCATAAGTTGAGGACGTCAATCGACAGTGTCATCATGAGGATGCTAACCACGTCTTGCGATCTTGCTGTAAAATGTCAAGAGGCATGCCAGTTTATACCAACCAACTTAAGGAAGCCACATGGCTTGCCATGAAGTGAAAATACCATCAAGAGATTTTGTTGGATCATAAAATGAAACTTTCTGAAAATTTTGTGTGGCTGAATATTTGGATTTATTTTTTTTTTATTTTTTTTTTACAAATCCAAAAGCAACCAGGAAAATCAATGAAGGAGAAATGCAAAGTTCTTTGCTATACTTTTCAAATCTGTTCCATTATCTTTGGCTTTATCCAACTCAGATTTTTTTTCCAGAAAACTCCGGTACATTTTGCTCCAGGACCTGAGCGGTATTTATCTAATAAGCACTTTCTGCCTACCAATGTTGCAATAGCAGTTTTCACAGTAGTCTCAGTGTCAAATTGCCCTTCCCTCAGCAGGGATTGTTAAGCTTTTCCGTATTATACTTCCAATGTGCTCATGAGCTGGAAATGGGAGATAGAAATTTTCTTTGAAGTTTGAATTTTTGAACACACTGGGAGCAAACGAGCTCCAATTCCTCCACACTTAAACAATTCTGGCACACAGGGATTAGGGCTAAATATTGTACCCAATTTTCTAATTAGGCTGTTGCAATATTTACTACACAATGTTTGAGGTGAAAAGCAGATTCTAATTACTACAAAGCTTCTTGACCAAACAGGATACCTGGCCTTTGAAATATAATATTTGGGGCCTTTGAGTTTGGTTTATTTTATTTAAAAGAAGGAAAACACCAGAAGTTCTAAAACTGTAAAATCATAGTAAAGTTGCTACTGGCTTTGCCAGACCCAGAAGATTTGGGAGCACAAGAAATGTCCTAGGTTTGCCTTAAAATTCATCATCCCACAAGTTTTTCCTCAGTTAATCCTATGTAAGTTAGGAAGGGCAATGTTTTACATTGGTCTGATTTTTATGAAGCTTTCTTACTGATTGCTTTCGGCAACTAGATGCCTTCAAATTCTGTGGTACTTCCACAATTCCCAAATGCTGGCTGATATTTGCTAACCTGGGAGAAAGGGTAGCCCACAGTGCTCTATTCCAAGGATGCCAGCTTGAGCTCTTCTGACAGATCTGTCTCCCAGCTGAAACCATATCTTTTTGCAGGGAAGATGGTTATGCCTTATTTTTCCCCCCAGAATATCAAATCTTGTTTGGCCCAAGAAAAATAAGTTTAGTATGTACACATAACAAAACTCAGCAACATTTTTTCGTGCGGCTGCTGATAAAAACAGGATCGCCAACATGATCGCCAACGTCTGATAACGGATATGGCACAAGAAGAAGAAGAAGATGTACACATAATTAGTAAAACTTATTATATATGCTGTATTCATAATAACATTATGATCTTGGGTAGACTGTGCTGGGCCATTAATTCCTCTGTCTTCTTGCCAGATTTGAGCTAAACCCAACAGTCCTATTCATAGGATCCTGGAGAGACGACTGTGTGTTGGAGATGTATCTGTTCTTCTTGGCTGTAAACCCTTTGCATTTGGAGTGTATCAAGACCACAAGAATTGTGGACTTTTCAGGCATGGGGACTAGCTAAGAAAAAGAATTAAACCAGACTAGGAGAAAGATATATGTGATTTGCAGCAATGGATTATTGGTATGTGGTGTTTGCCAGGATTGGCAGTGTTTAAATTGGGGTCTGCTGGGTGGGGTGGGGTGGGGGGTTATTTGTTGTTGTTTGACAAAAGAAAAGAAAAAAGAAAGAAAGAAAACTCTCTAGGCGTTATTGTTTAATATTTTGGCATTTTCTATTGAAAACATTTTTAGGCTTTTCTACCCTTTTTCTTTTAATACTATTAATGAATTTGAAGTTATATGGTATTGTTAATACTGTTATATACATGTTGATTGATTGAATCCCATCAAGGGATTTTCAACTTTTAGCAACCACACAGATAGATTTGTGATGATTTATCCTAACCTGTTCTTTCAAGTCTTTCAGTGATAAATGCATCGCCCTTGTAACTAAGTCCATCTACCTCTCTGTTGGTCATCCTCTTCTCTTTCCTTCTATCTTTCCCACCATTAGAACCTTTTTCAGAAAGTTGGGTCTTCACAATGTATTGAAATACAATAATTTGAACCTGGAAAGGGTTCCCCCCCCCCCCATCATAACATTAACCAACCCCATCTGGGTAGACATTTTGTATTGTGCAGAGGAGGTTTCTAAATGACACCATGGTTCCAATTGGCCCATTACAGGATTATCCCTCCCATCTGACCAGGGGCCTCTTTGCCTCCAAAGATACCTTTGTTTTGACTGCTGGAGAGGCAAAGTGTACATATGGCAGCAACTAGCATTTTATTTTATTTTATTATTTTATTTTATTTTATTTTAATTTTTAATTTTTATTTAATTTTTTACTTTACATTACATTATATTTACATTTTATTTTATTATTTTACTTTATTTTATTTATATGCTGTCATCTCACTATCAAGTGACTCTGGGCAGCTTACAACATCACAAAATAACAGTATAAAGCAATTAAAATGTGAAAAACATTAAAACTTTGAGCACTGAAAATTGAAATATTAAAAACAAACAATTAATGTTTGTTTCAACTCAGAGGAATAGCTGGGGAAGAATACCTGAGGTTTCAAAGGTAACACAAGGCATGAATTTGACATTTGTCAGTAATGTCCAGATTTAAAAATCAAACATTTGCTATTGCCGCTAGATTAGAGATATGGAAATATTATACAGAATGGTATATTTCAATGAGCCAGTTTGGTGGAAGGGTTAAGGCCTCAGCAGTGGTGGGATTCAAATATGTGAACAACCGGTTCTCTGTGTGGATGCCACTTCCGGAAGTCCATTCTGGGCCTGGGCAACAAAAAACTAGCGACCGGTTCTGTTGAAGTGGTGTGAACTGGCTGAATCCCACCACTGGGCTTCAGGCTAGTCTTGCCTAAGGTATAAAGCCAGGTAGGTGATCTTGGGCCAGTCAGTTTCTCTCAGCTGCAGGAAGCAGGCAAAAGGACATCATAAATCTTGCAAAGGGAAACCACATTTGAGATTTGTCCAGGTGTCAAAAATGACTCAAAAGTAACCCCCCTGCCTCCACAAAAGCTTCAATAGTCCAATTTCCCCGGATTCTGACAAATTTCATTTGGTGATAAAAAGGCTTTTCAAGAGTTCTTATGCTTTGATAATGCAAGTAAGTAACTATTCAGGTTAGAGTATCCCAGTCATGTATAAATCGAGAATTTTCCCCTCCTACCCTTTTGCTCTTTTCTCTTTTACTCTTTTTTCAAAGAGTTGTTCTTTTCCTTATTTCATTCTTCTAGCTTCTGGACATATTGGCATTGTTTTACTTTGTTTCCTTGAAGAAGGTTCAGAACCCAAAAAGTAGAGGTACCCTGGTATGTCCTGATTCATATTGTGTACATTTATGTGACACGCAAACGATAGCACCACCACTATCACCACCACAGCTCTACCACTTGGCCACTAACACAAAGTCTGACTCCCTGACTGGCAGCTCAACCTAAATTGTTGTGAGAAGCCCTCTAGGCCAGGGGTCTCCAAACTTGGCAACTTTAAAGCTTGTGGACTTCAACTCCCAGAATTCCTCAGCAACCAAGGCTGGCTGAGGAATTTTGGAAGTTGAAATCCACAAATCTTAAAGTTGAAAGTTTGGAGACCCGGTCTAGGCAATCCAGGCACATTCAGAGGCTGAAGACTCTTTCTAGAAACAAAGATGTAGCAGCCCAGATTTGCGAAGATCTTCAGTTATAGCCTTTTTAGGTAAAAATTTCCAGAAGAAGCTCAACTGGACACTGAGATTGCCTTTAAGGGATTCATCACCATGTACTGTTGTTATGATCTTATTACTCATGAACCTTCTACCCATGACAAAAAAAATGTTATTTTGTTAATTTGTTTTAAAAGGAAGATGGATTTTTAATAGATGTTTGAGTAAATAGAAGAGTGCATTGCACTCGTATTTATTTATATTTAAGAAGTTGAAATAAAATTAAAATAGTTTTTATGTTGATGTGTGTACATGTACACAGATATGCACAATGCATCCATACGTATATGTGCATTGTATGGGTCATGTCTAGGTCATGCATATTTGGGGATGAATATGCAAGAGAGTACATATTTTCAAAACGATTAGCATGAGAGTTAATTTGAAAAGGTGATGGACAGTTCATGAATTTGATTACTTTGTTTTAAATCCATCCTTCCTTCTTTTAGATTTTGCTGGGAAAGGATATGCTTTTACTTTTAGAAAGAAAAGCCTTAAGAGCCGGTTATGAAAAATAACAAAGAATAACCGAGGGGACCAAAAGTGAAAAGCTCTTCAGATGAAGTTTAGCAAATTAAGTCATTGACCTGCAGAGGAGATTACTACAAACAAGGTGCCCCTTCTTCTGAAGTAATGAATATTCTTCAAACAGCAAGGGAGCCGCTGACTGCTGTTTGATGCTGATGACATTGAAAATTTAGGAGAAGCAAAATTCCATCATTTTTCATTTGTATGCAAATGTGCCAGTTCCAGAAATTAACCCCTGAACCCCATGTCAGTTTTCATCTGAGGGAATTCTCTTTTGCAAGGGCCATAGAGAGCAGCCTGGTGGCATTTCTGGGGTCACAAGGGCTCCCCTGTAAAATACAAAAGGAAGGGGGGGAGGAGGAGGAGGAGGAGGAAGAGGAGGAGGAGGAGGAGGAGGAGGAGGAGGAGGAGGAGGAGAAAATAATGATGGTAGTTGTAGTCAAGACAATGGATTGGTGAAAGAGAGGAAACCATAATGTCAGCCTTTGTTTACACCCTCCCTCCCCCCCCCTACACACACATATAGGTGTTGGAGTAAAAACCAAGGGAAAGAGGAATTCCCTTCTCTGAGGCCCATCCCTTCTTGAGGCAGAGAAAAGCCCTAATCCTTTTCATTAGTTTAAAAGTTGAAGCATGGGCCAATATCCAATCCTATTGCTCTTTCTTTCAGCAAGGTTTTCAACAGTTAGAAAAGTCCCTTTGTGTCTCAGCACCTTGGATAAATGCCACTATCTGCATGTGAAGGGGAAAGAGGTGATTGAGAGGGTTTCTTTTATTTTTCAAATGGATGTGGATTTAATTATGCTAATTTATACCGCTATAAAGCTTTCCCCCCACCACCACCCCTCAGTCGCATAAAGGGACTAGCAAATACAGGTGTCCTTCACTGCAGACATTTAACGTTTAACCTCAGCCGTGTTTTGAAAAATGAGGCAAAAAGGTGGTCATGCTTAACAAGCAGGCGGTTTCCTGACAACTTAATGAGGAATCTCAGCAGTGAATACAGTACTTCCTCATAACAATCCTAAAGGATCAATGAGGGGATAGGAATTCATCGGGAGAACTCCCTACATTTCTCAGTTCGCCGTCCTTGACTCTGTCAGATCCTATAGACAGGGCCAATTTGCGTCACGAAACAAAACAGAATGTGGACCAAGGGGATACAAGCTATGTCTGATATGGCTGCAGTGTTGATTTGATCATATGAACGATTCCTGCGTGGCTTAATACACACTTACAATCCCACATCCCACCGGGGTGCCTTGTTTATCTCAAAATCAACAATTGTTTTGGCAAAGAAGTCATACTATTTCTTGAATAAAAAGTGATTGTATCAGAAGAAAATGTTATGAAAGTCAGAAGAATTCCCAACGCAATGGAAGGATATAAAGTGAGTTTTTTGACCATCACTCCAATGACCTCAAGGAAACCAGGAGGAAGGAATCTTATGATATTCTGGATGGAATCAGCACAGCACTTTATAAGTAACGTAAGGTTACAATACACCTTCCTCCTTCTATTTTCCCCACAGCAACAACCCTGTAAGGTAGGTTGGGCTGAGCAAGAGTGACTGGCCCAAAGTCACCCAGCCAGTTTTCATGACTAAGGTGGTGGAACTAGAACTCACCATCTCCTGGTTTCTAGGCCAGTACTTTCACCAGTACACTAAACTGACTTTCCAATGACCCAGGATCCAATCTGGATCAGTCACTGGGACCAGAGGTTTAGTCTTTCAAGCTTTCAAACTCATGCTGGATCCCATCCTCAGGAAACTTCTCTCTCATCATAGCCACTCCAATTCGAGAGACACATCCTGGTGAGAGTGATGTTCCCTGAGGATGGGCTCTGGCACAAGTCCAAAAGTTAGGAAGATTAAACCTCTGGTCCCAGTGACCGACCCAGATTGGATCCTGAAACATTATCCTGGGATGTGTATATTCACCTTCTTTCTCCAGTGTATTGTCCATGTTTGGCTTTACCAAAACTCAAACTCTACATCTCGTAAAACTTTAAGTAGTAGACAAGCTGGCATAAAGCTCTTCCTTCCCAGATGCTGCTCTGAGCTGAAGTAATACATGTTTGCTAACTTGTTTGCTCAGAGGCCGTTTGCTTGGCAATCTCTTGATTATAGAGACTGCCTTTGATTACCTTTTCAAAGTAACTCAGACCTTTGGAATGAGGATTTGTTTTCAGAATTATAACCTGCATTTTATTCTTGTTGGTTTTTCCCCTTGAAATGGAAGTGCCAGCCTTAGAGCTAGCCAGGTTTTGGTAAGGAGCCCTGTGATATATCACATTTCTTGGGCAGATCTCATTTTTGTAACTGCACAGGACTCCTTTTTTAAAACACGGAAATCTACCGTATGCAAGGCAAAGAGATATGCTCTGGGTTTTAACAGATTTCAGGAATTGTCTTGGAATTTGCTCTATAGCCAAGGGCTAAAAGATTTAAAGGTTTATGCCTGGAAAAACATAGCTGAAATGTTGCCATCACTGCATTTTGTTTCTTGGCTGAGACAATTCATTTTGGTACCAAATAAGATGCACAGTTTTCATAAAACCTCTCTCCACAAAAACTAAAAAAAGATCAATTGTGTGAGAATTGCTTTCATGGGGGAATTTTATTTATGCAAATGACAAAAATCTCATTCCAAAGTGTGCTAATTTTATAAGCTGTGATTGGAGAGAGGAAAATATCAAATCCAGGTGTAATTCTCCTCTTCCACATGTCAAATTTTTACACGTTGAATGATAGCAGATAGTTCAAAAATCTGCTACAGACTGGAAATGTTTGGACTAGTGAAAAGATAGCTGTATAGCCACTAAACTATCTACTAATTCCATAAGCCTCAAATGCCTAGCATTCAGGAGTGGGCTAAATGGAATTGGAAGATAGACAGACTGTCTTAAACAGGAAGACGGTGCCATACAATCATTTAACACTTTTGGTATATGCTTCTTGCCTTCCCAAACTGCTTAAAACCCTCAGGCAATAGATAGGAAAGCATTACTATCTTCATTTAGTACACGTAGAACACCAAATTGGTAAGTTGAATGATCACCCCATTTTTCTGAGGCTACGAAGGACCAAAATGAAATTCCTACTAAATATCAGAAAGTGGGGCTAGTAACAGAAAGCTGGGAATAGAGATGCACTTTTGTCCTTTGGCAGACTCACATCAAGACTGTTCTGTAATGTGAACAATACAGAATGCCAGCCATTCTGTGCGATTATCAACAATGGAAAAGCCGCCACGTGGAATGGAGTGATTCAGTGCAGGCTATACTAACAGAGTAAAACAGGAGTCTCCAAACTTGGCTCCTTTTAAGACTTGTGGACTTCAACTCCCAGAATTCTTTAGCCAGTTGGGGAATTCCGGGAGTTGAAGTGCACAGGTCTTAAGGTTGCCAAGTTTGGAGACCCCTGGAGTAAAGGAATAATTGTAAGGTAGGTTTCAAAATTAACTTTATCTATCATCCAAGATGAAATATAAGATATTGTTGAATAAGGCTTCATGATAAATGGAAAATGTCCCATTTCACAGTGTTTTCAGTAAATGATTATATTATGGGTTGAGTTAATTATAAAACATTTATATAGCACTTTATATAAAAATACAGCCTACTATAGTACCTGGTAGCCTTTAAAAACTAGTTTATTAGAATATCAATATATACATGTAATAATATATCTCTTAGTATGTCTTAACTTGATATATTATACTCTTACACTTAAACCATACAAATTATTATTTATAAATTCATTAGAGGATAGTAAGTAAATAGCTAGTTATTCAATTATTTTGCAACTTTCTATCTGTTTAGATCCCAATTTCAGGAGTGCATATAATAAAGTATCACCAAAGGAAGAAACGGAAAACACAATCCTTAAAAAAGTCCTACCTCCTTTCCCCATTTGATGAATATCAGATGGTTGGATTATCTTTCCCATTGTTCACAGCCATCATAACCTTTTCACTAACAGGCCTGGGACCTGCTAGACTGGGAGAAACAACATGATAAGTTTGTTGTGTTCAAATTTTGTTTCCTTCTAATTCAAGTGGGATGGGAGGATTAGAGCAGGGGTCCCCAACCCCCGGTCCATGGACCTGTACCGAGCTGTGGCATGCCAGCAACCGGTCCGCACAAACTAGCAAACCCCATCTGTGGGATGTAGGCAGCACAAAAAACCACACATTCTCTGGTCCATGGAAAAACCTTTCTCCACAGAACCAGTTCCTGGTGCCCAAAAGCTTGGGGACCTCCGGAGTAGTCTCTGTGAGGTGAAGTATGCTCCATTAAGACTGTGGAATTAACCATAGCCTTTTCTACCCCAATTAAATTAATAGAATTGAATAGAATTGATTCTCCCCAGAATCTAGCTTGGAAATTGTACTACTCCACAGAGCTGATAGACTTTAGGACTTATGTCTTTCCACTTGGGACACTTTCCTTAAAGCCTTTAAATTATCCCTCATCTGAATTTCCTTTGTTTTTCCTTTTGGAATCTTTGATATAGGGTATTATTTCTTAAATTTAAAGATAAAAAAGCAATAAAAGGCAAAAATGATCAAGAGGTGGCATCTTTAGCCAAAGATTATGTACCGTATTTGTCTGTGTACATGACATTTATAGCTGACCTTGCCTATTCATGTTTAGTCATTTTTACTAACTGCCAAGATAGTATGTAAAAACATACTGCTGCTGAAATTAATGATGACTCCAAATCTTACAAACTGATAGCGGTAGCTAAAATAATAGCAATAGCACTTAGACTTATATTCTGCTTCATAGTGCTTTATAGCCCTCTCTAAGTGCTTTACAGTACCAGCTTATTGCCCCCAACAATCTGGATCCTCATTTTACCGATCTTGAAAGGATGGAAGGCTGAGTCAACCTTGAGCCAATCAGGATCAAACTCCTGGCAGTGGGCATTTGCCTGCAATACTACAGTATATTCTAACCATTGTGCCACCACAGGTCTTTATTATTATAAAATAAATAATAAAAAAGTTAAAGCAGTCAATTGTTACAAGAATGTAGTATGTCTCAGAGAATCTATCAATCTATCAATCAATGAATCAATCTTTAGAAACTAGAAACTAGCTATGTACAGGTTTTCCATTCCTTCTATATGAATGTTATGAAGGTGCTGGGGGGTTTTTTTGGGGGGAAGAGGGTGGACAGAGGTGGATACAATATATGGTATGCAAGAAAATTGTGCGTTTGGCTCCTGCCACCGTCATCCCATTTCATAAAGAACAGATCTGCATTGGAACACAACTGCCAAAAATTGTAGAATAAAACTACATGGTGGAGAATGCATTCCCATCAGATTCCAGCCTGGAAATTGAACAAGTCGTCCTCAACTTACAACCAATTGCTTAGCAACCATTTAAAGTTACAAAAGACACCCCCCCCCCAAAAAAAAGCTGTATTCAAAGTTACAATGTTTCCCCTTCCCATTTTGAGATGCAGTAAACCCCAAAACTGTAACGGAAGCAGTAACATAGGCACATGGTCTTTTTTAAAATTTTCAACCTACCAAGCTATATGAGATGATGGCACTCCTGATTTTTCATTATAGCTATTGTGAACTTAAGCAGATTTAAGTGAGGTCTCTGGCAACTCAAAAAATGTCCACTCCTGGTTTATAACTTAAAAACTATCTTGTTGTTTAGTTGCTAAGTTGTGTCTGACTCTTTATGATCCAATGGACTATAACACACAAGTCTCCTCTGTCCTCCACTGTCTCCCAGAGTTTGCCCAAATTTGTGTTCATTGCATCAATGACACTAACTAACCATTTCATCCATCTTTCCCAACATTGGCATCTTTTCAATGAATCCCCTCTTCTCATTGAGCTTCAACCTCAGTATCTGTCCTTCCAAAGAACAGTCAGGGCTGATTTTTACCAACCTATTGAATATACAGCTGAGGCAGCACTTTGTGATATGATCTAGTAAAGGAAACTGACAGCTTTTCTCAGTTCTAAAAACAAGCAAGCAAAATAAGAGCTGTGGGAAGAAGTTAAAGATACCAATTGCAGTGGGTTGTTGTTTTAAAAAAAAAAAAATCACAGCTAAGCTATATGGAGTGGATAGAAATCTAAAATTCATGTGGATGTCGATGACTTAAGTTTTTAAATTTCTCATATTACATGATAGTATCAGATGATATGTGCTGCACAAAGAAAGAAAAGAGAGTGGACATTTTGTGCTTTGTGGAATTTTTGTGTTGCAGCTGAATTTTGCCTTAAAAAGATGTCCAGCTTTTGGTTGTGCCTGTATGGGTGGGAGAGGCAGGGGGGTATAATATATAGCCCACACCATAAAGTCTTGCTTCCCTGGTAGAAGATCCAGCATATTTTTCAGTTTATGATACTCTTTCAAGGCTTTCAGTAACTGATATTTTATCTACAAAGCAACTCTGGGTAATCATTTGTGCTACTCAGTGACTCAAAATTAAAAATAATGTTTTGGCACAACCAGCAATAGTCAACAGTAGCTCTTAATGGAGAAATGCGTAGAAATGTGAAATAACAAGGGAGTATGGTTTACTCTCGTCTAATTAACCAACACTATTTCAAAAAAGAAATCCATGCTGTGCACATTTGACAAAATATAAGAGTGTGGAGGAGGAGGAGGGGGGGGAGCTGAAAGAAACTCATACATCACGAAGTTTCTAACCCTGACATTCTCTTCTTTCTTTCTTTCTTTCTTTCTTTCTTTCTTTCTTTCTTTCTTTCTTTCTTTCTTTCTTTCTTTCTTTCTTTCTCTTTCTCTTTCTTTCTTTCTTTCTTTCTTTCTTTCTTTCTTTCTTTCTTTCTTTCTTTCTTTCTTTCTTTTTCTGTTTCCAACCTGACCTTTCCCCCAGTGGTTTGTCTATAACTTAATATAACTCTAATTCTTTTGAAATCATGTTCACAGTTAGCATAATTGGTGTTATATGGTCCTAAAGAACATTATGGAATATTCTGTCACTAGACACTAAATTGAAAATTTAAAGGAAATGACAGAAAGAGCTGGAAGGGGAAAAAAATAGGCTTTTAAATCTAATTTGCTATGCACCGCAGTAGGGTAATAGATGCAATGGAAGGTCTTTTATGGAGCTTCCATATCCAAAAGGCATTTAGGTAGCAAAGGATGTTTAAGCAGACCCCCTGCATTTTCCCTTTAAATGGGGATAGCAGGAAATAAGGTATATAGGTTGGTGTCCTCCTTCTTTTTATTTCCTCGGGACTACAGCTAATGGAAAGGGCACCTTCGGCTACTTAGCAGATCACAAAGGGTGCCCTAGCGAGACTCCCCCAGGTTCACATGAATAGAAGGATCTAAAAAAGAGGACAGAAGCCATACAGTGAGTTAAATCCTTCAGGTGGGTCTTTTCAGATTCCAATAGTGAAGAGTAACTGGAGAATTGGTCAGGATTTCACTGGGCCTCAGCAGATTTGAGATCAAAAGCTCCTCTGTAAATAAAAAGTCCTGTTGAGAAATCTTAACGTCCCTTTGTAATGTGACTTTAAAAAGTTAATACAAAGCACTCTTCAAACTGAAGCGCCAAACAGCATGAACAAAGAGTATATCAGAACCGATTCTATTAACAGAAAGTTGACAGGAACGTGCATTTGTTTTAAAGAAAGATATTCTACACATTCTCTCCTGTAAAGAGTGTGTGGTAATTTGGCACACACACAAGCACAGCAAGAGTGGAAATTGGTGCTGATGACCGGCGTACAAGCAATTCATGTCCTGTTCAATAATTTGTGTGTTTAATGTGATTTCCAATTGTCCAAATTTAAGTGAGAAAACTGATGCATTAAAGTTTACACTCTCTATAGTCAGCCTAACTATCCCTTTATTTAGATAATTCGCTGAGTTATCTCCTCCAGAACCACAAAAGTTAATCAACTACAACTTTAAGGGGGAAAACACATTTCCATTAATGAAAATGACATTTTCATTATAGTGCTAGCATTTTCAGGCCATTATAATTGTATAACTAGCCAGGCTCTTTTCTACCTGTTATGTTCAAGACGGTCTTCATGACGGTTGGTGGGACACGGAAAGGGATATGTGTTTCTGACATTCCTGAAAATCACAGTTGAGTGAGCTCCTAAATTGAACCTGACACGTAACATTTTTCAACCCAATTAATTAAAAACTATGGATGCTCATCAGTCATCTGGCACCACTTCTTTCTTCCTCCTTGTGCCAAACTGTTAGTTGTGCAGTCTGTTTTCTTCCTAATTTTTTTTTTTAATCTGGCCTGAGATATTGATATTGATTATTAACTGACCCGCTTTTGAGCAGCTGACAGAAGAATTAACCCATTGAAGCTCTGGCTCTTGAAATTAATTAAATGGAGTCCTTCCCTGCAATGGGGAGAAAATCCTATAGACATTTATACATACTTATCCTGAAGGTGAAACAATAAGTACAATGATATGGTGCTTTATGACCATGGATTACAAGAAAGTTTTCATTAATTTCAGTAGCATTTACTGAGTGGCATTCTGAAATGGTGAAATAAGTAGACCAGTCAATTATAACTAAGGAAATTTCTTTGAGTCCAAGCATAATTCAATTTTCTTTTCCACTTTTCTTTTTATATATTTCTCACTATTTACCAAAGGGATTAGCTGGATTCTAAATGTTTAAAAACAAAGATATTACAATAAGGTTTTTTTCCCCTAGAATCCTGGCTTATCGAGATCAAACAAACATTATGGTGAAGGATAGCTAATCACTTCTATTTAAAACCTCAGAAAAGCTTGAGCAATTAAGTAAATCGGGCACCTTACGACTACTTTTTTTTAACTATTCTATCAAACAGAGATCCATAATTTGTTATTATTTCAACAAATTAGAATCTTAAGGTACAGTTTATCCCTGGTTAAGACTGTTGATTGCTGAAAAAGTAGAAATCTCAATGTGATTGTAACAAAAAGCTATTTCTAATTTGGTGAGCCACTTCCACTGAAAATCAGAATCAAGCAAGGGGGAAAAAGTAAAAAAAAAGTAAGTGTGTATTCGATTCTACAAGATGAGATAAAAATTATGGCTCATCATTATGTATAACCTGGTTGGTTCTCTTCTTACCTATTTAGAAATTAAAGATTAAAGATTTAAATTTCTCTCCCATACTTTATAAGATGCTTAAAGCACATGAAATAGCCTTCTAGTCCCCAGTGAATGCGATCTTTTCCAGCCTCATCAAATTCCAACTACTAAAAGCAAGCCTAGGCACATTGTCCAACTCAGCTTGTAAAAAATGCTCAGAAGCACACTCATACATTCACACGGCTCTGACAGAAGCTACTGATCACAATCATGCATCTCTATAGACCAACATCATCATATTTGGTATTTAGATGGAAGTAATAAGAAGGGATAAGCACAGTGAATGAAAATTCACTGTGTGATTGTGTGTCCAATCACACTTGGCCAATAAAGAATTCTATTCTATTCTAATCAGCTGCTAATGCACATTTATCTCTTTTGCTTCAAAAGAATGCATGAGGGTGAAATGAGCAAAATTATACTGGATCCTAACTGTCTCATTTCAAAGAGATGGAGATTGGTGCTGAACCAGTTGTCTGAATAAAACAACTTTGCAAGATTTTATATATAATTTCATATTTTTGTTAAAGAAGGTTTCCTTTCCAGCTTGCAGAAATTCAATGGGCCTCCGACATGGCTCCCAAATATTATTGTTACCGCAAGTTATGTTAAATTTAACTCAGCTCCACCACTTCACCAATCTTGGCTGATTTTGAAAAGCTAAGCAAGGGTGAGACTTGGACAGTATTTGAATGGGAGACCATCAGGAAATCAAGGGAGCCAGCCTAGATTGAATTTTGAATTGAATGAAATTGAATTTAAATACAACAAGCAAGCAAACAAACACAACTCAGCAGTTTCCCGTGGCAGACCAGTTCCACATTATTGCCAAGAAAATAGATCTTAAACAGCTGTATGAAGTCAACAGGAGTTGCTCTCAGTTTAAAGGAGACTTGATTTCATGTAAATATACAGAAAATGGAAATCTCCGAAAGAAAGAAAGTGCCTTCATGTCCAGTCTTGTTGTGGTACATCTGAAGGAAGGGATTTTTAATTGTCTGGAGCTGCCAAATTTTATTTCTGAGATATAAATCTCAGTTACAGAAAGTTTCTGGCACTAGGTATGTGGAACTGAGGACCTATCCCTGGCGTACACACCTGTGCAATATTACACTCCCCCCACCTTCTCAATTTCTGGGCCTATCTCCCTGTAATCAGACTTCACAGACAAACCATCATCATCAGATTGAAAAAGATGCCAGTGGATAATGGCTGAGCACACTGGAACAGGGCAGGCTGATTTACGGCTGCTTTGATGTTTAAAAGCAACCTCAATGGAAGCACAAATTCACTTTTATTCCTGTTTCAGTTCACCTCCTAACAATGCTGGCACCAGAATTGCTCTGCTTACAACAGCTTCACAAATCAGAGATCATTAAAGGCTTATTTGTATATCTAAGTGGAATTGCTTTTACTCTCTTCTACACCACCAGCCTGTTTTAACGGCATGGCTGGTACAATATTGAGGTATGCAAAGGGGAGAATACAAACATCCTAATAAAACTAATAAATTAGGCTGAATGTAATTATCCAGGCTGGAACTGGGCCAGAACACTTAGGCAAATCCTTCTTTAGCAGAAGAAGCCCTCCGAGGTATGATCACTTCAAGAGGAAGCATGGCTGTTAACAAGATATTATAAAAGGAGAAGTCAGTTCCAAAGATAGTACCGTTCTTGTACTGCCACAGCACTTCATACTTACAGTAGATGTAATATTTGCTTTTTTCAGCAGGGCTCAACAAGGTCAGGTTGGGCTAAACCAGAGGTCTTCAAACTTGGTCCTTTTATGACTTGTGGACTTCAACTCCCAGAATTCCTCAGCCAGCGTGCCTGGTTGAGGAATTCTGGGAGTTGAAGTCCACAAGTCATAAAAGGGCCAAGTTTGAAGACCCCTGCTCTAAGGGGTCATTGGCTGCAGGTTCTATGTCACTGGGCAAAAGTGGTGATGGGTGTGGCTAGATCCAAAATGGGCAAAGCTAAATATTTTTTCTCTTTTGAGCACTCTTCTGTTTCCTCTTTCTTACATCTGCTTTCTTTCTCTCCCTCTGTCAAGTCGTCTTCTTTCTTCCCTTCCACACAGCAGGTAATGGACACATTTCTCATGTGTGAGCTCTGAAGAGCTTGTGTGCCCAGGGCAAAGATCATATGGTCAGACTGATAATTTTTTTTTGTTTATCATTTTTTAGGGGATGCTAACCCCACACTCACATAACAGGTGGCCAAATATCTTCACCAAGCTATATAACTATGCAAAACTTTTAATTAGATATATCATTTTATTGTCATGTTGTTGTTTCCCCCCCCCCCCTTTCCCAATAATGAATTGTTGTGTCAAAGTAGCTCTCTTCTTTTGCTCTAGAGGCTGGTCAAAGACCGTAATAAAGATATTTGATTTGATCTGATGATATGAAAATTCTGCCAAGGATGCATATGACCATCAAGTGACCATCAGTTTCCTCTAATTAAAAGGAAGAGAGGCAATGATAATAAATACAAAAGAAAATGCCCAAGAAAACAAAAGATAAATGTCAACAGAATAAGTAACAAAATAATAATTCCTGTTTCTACTCATCACTCCCATACCACAGAGCATAGAGGAAATAGCTCTTATTAGACAATTATTTTTAATTGTTTAGTGAATGTTGTATTATGTTCATAGTATTTTATTATGATATTAATTAATATAATTGGATTTTTGCTAGAATATGCCTGGAAGGAATTTGTTTGCTTGTATTTTGGCAGAAAGGAAGGATAAAACCCATGGAATAATACTGACAACATCCACTCAGGCTCCTCAATCAATATCAGTAATTTTGGGGGGTAAGGGAGAACCAAGTGGAGAGAAGGGTCATGCCTTCAAGTCCTTTGACCACCTCCCAGAATGCATCTATTTGGTTGACCAGGGAAATTAGGATGAGGTGGATCCTTCCCTGCACCCAGTTGAGCTTTTTCTCTGTTCTTCCGATACAAGTCGTAGCAGCTGCCTGTCACCCAAGCAGTTCTTTGCCTGTATTAATTGGTTCAAGAGCAAATAAATCTTACTTATTTTAAAGACGCCACCACAGTTTTTAAAGGATTCTGCTTTTGAGAAAACTAACAAGGATATATGTAAGTTCAGTGCAGCATGTGTGTATGTGTATTTATATTTCTACACACAGACACAGACAGACAGACAGACACACAGACACACAGACACACAGAGACACACACACTGTATATATACTGGTCATCCTTGACTTACAACAGTTCATTCAGAGACCATTCAAAGTTACAACAGCACTGAAAAAGTGACTTACAACCGTTGTCGCATCCCCTCGTCACATGATCAAAATTCAGATGATTGGCAACAGATTCCTATTTTTCTTTAAAAAATAAATTGCAACATAGTTTACAATGTATAGCAACAATTAAAATGATCCTACTTGATTAAATGCAAGCCATAAACAAGTTGATGTATATCAACTGGGCTTTTGAATGGAAGATATAACAAGGTAAGAAATGTTAGTTCTTTAAATAGAAACAAAGAAGCATTCTTTCCCAGTCATGTGTACCTTGTGGAGTCTTGTGCTCTATGTGCTTGTGTGCGTAAAATACTTATGACTTAAAAGAAGCAAAAGCAGGCCAGGACTGTGGGAGGGGAGAAGGATAAAGCAAAAAAAAACAGCACTGTCATCTCAACAGGTCCGTGGAATTCACGCAAAAGTTGATTTATTAACGTGCTATCATTTTTTTTCTCAATAAAAGGAAAGGCAGCAGTCAAAGCAGGAGTACTCCCTGATTGACAGCAGCCATAATTCTATTCAATTGGAATGCAGCAGATTGTTTGATGGGATACAATATTCATTGTGGGGAACTGATCAAACATACTTCTTCATCAAACAGGATTGCAGGGAAATCCTATGGCATGTGTCTGCTGCCAGAATGGTTTCTTCTGGGGCGCACTAGATGGAGAGTTTTTGATGAACTTTCTTTTCTTTTCTTTTCTTTTCTTTTTTCTTTTTTCATTTTTTTTATATTTCCTAAGAATTGATTTGTATAAATACAGGGTCATTGAAAGATTAATTACTAGGACTGAGCAACAGATTTTCAGAAGATACAGTAACTGCAATTTTTCTCATCATTTGATTGTCACCCAAATCAACTGAAAAATCATAATGTGATATTATTGGGGAGTGAGAGAAACAAGCATATAGAGACTTTCATGCATATAGAACAGAACAGAATAGGAATAGGAATACGAGTAGGAGTAGGAAATAGGGAATAGAATAGAATAGAATAGAATAGAATAGAATAGAATAGAATGGAATGGAATGGAATAGAATAGAATTTCCAACAACGAAATTTGGCCACTTTGCTATCTTGGAGTATGGTAGGGTTGATGATTATTTTATCCCGGCAATAAATTGTTATGGTTGGTCACACATTCAGCCAGATGTTTGAACTGGATTTGGCATTTTTATCCACCTATCAGGCAAGTATTCCATGGTATTAAAGGTACCGTCACTATTCCAAGTAAAACTGCCCTTTGCAATTGACTGATGGTGCTGTTGTCAATGCCAACAGCATTCAAGTGGTGCTTCAGATGTTTTGGGATTGTACCCAAGGTGCCTATTACTATAGGTAGTCCTTGACTTATGACTGTAATGCAGCCTGCCCATCATGTCCATGGGTCGTAAATTGTATCACTCACATGACTGACCTGATTTTACAACCTTTTCTGAGATGGTCATTAAACAAATGCCACATTGTAGCGAAAGCTGTGGTTGTTAAGCAAAACAATAGTTCACTAGGGGTCGGTTTTGCTGAAAAACAAAAGAAAATGCTGGTTTCTGACAAACCTGTTATAAAATGTGGAATCAATTCTGGCCTGGTATGCATTTGTTCTTAAGGCTTGGCCTTGTGCAGCCAGCGTTAGCTCCTCAAGCTCTGTCTTCCTCTTTCCTGCTCTTAGCCATTACTGTATCAGGTCATATTGTTATCTGCTATTATTATATGTTCACAACTATGGGAAGCCATAGCTATCGGTTCTTTAACTAGTGTTGGCTTTCATACATATTGAGTTTTTCTCAAGAAACTAGGATGCCATAATGTATAAATGTAGTATATGTACGGATCCAAGCCGTGTGACCTTTTGCAACTGACAGATGGAAATTTTGTCAATGTGCAGATTTTCTAAGTGTCATCCAACAGTGTTTGGTATGATTCTCAATGTGCCAATAACCACTGGGACCACTATAGCTAGTTTATGCCACGATCTTTCAATTTCAATTTTCGGATCTTCGTACTTTGTGACTTTCTCCAATTCTTTGTGTTCTCTTCTACTATCTCCTGGTAATTCCACATCTATTATCCACACTTTCTTTTTTTCAACCACAGTTATATTTGAAGTGTAATGAGCCAAAACTTTATTAATCTGTATTTGGAAATCCCACAATATTTTAACCAGCTCATTTTTAAATACTTTTTCAACTCTATGTTCCCACCAATTATTCATCACTGGTGCATGATAATTTTTATAGATCTTCTAGTGAATCATTTTGGTGACTGTGCTATGCTGTTGTTTGTAATTGGTTTGTGCGGTCTTCTTGTTATTGTTATTAATATTATTTATTTGATTTGTATTGCTGTTTCTAGTGTTCTTTACTTTCTTCCATCTTTACTTCTTATATACCAGATTTTAAATCCCATGCCAAATTCACTCTTTGTGTATAGATTCCAAAATTATTTTTTAAAAAAATCTGGATTAAAGGCATTGATTCATCACCTTTGAAAAAAGAAAGCCAGTCTTTCTATGATTTGACTCTGAAACGCAGAAAAATAACTTCACAGCTACACGAAGGACAAGCCAACCAGCTGGTCAGCATGGTGAACAAATCAAACCTGACATCAGAGCCAGCCAATGAACATTTTGCACAGCCCTAGTTCTTCTGGAAATGGGAGGTTTTATCATTTTTATGTTCAGCTGCAACTCGCTTATGGATGCCACCTTGCGTAGATGCATCTTTTGTAACAACAGTTTAGAACCCCAACATTGTAGGGCTCTTTCATAACTCAGTGTTGTTAATGTGATTTGCTTTTCAGTGCACATAAGTGTAGCAAAGCATTTGCATATCAAGCACAAAACCAACAGTGGGAAACAACGCCTAAGTGTCTTTCATATTTGGATCTTGAATGTAAAATCAAGGAAGAATAAAATAGGAGGATAATGTTACTTGATGGTTCTTTTATTTCAAGTATGAATATAATCTTTAAAGACAACAGCAAATAAATATTAAAAATATTTTTTGCTGTTCGATGTTCACCTTAGTGATGTGCCTAGAACAGTGATGGCGAACCTTTTAGAGACCGAGTGCCCAAACTCCAACCCAAAACCCACTTATGCATCGTTGGGTGCCGGGTGGGTGTGGCCCATTGGCTGGGTGTGGCCAATTGGGTGGGTGTGGCCCATTGAGTGGGCACAGCTGCAGTGGTAACAGCAGACTGGGTGAGACTAAAAAGTTCAATCAATCAATTCCAACTTTGCAAGATCTTTTTTTTTTCCATGAGAAGTTGAAATTGACTGATTGATTGAATCTTTTTTTTTTTTTTTTTTGCACACAGCGGCGGAGGCCTAAAGCGAAAAGGTTTTATAAAACCCAGATGAAGGCCTAGGACTGGGGCGACGGTGCGCGTGCCCACAGAGAGGGCTCTGAGTGCCGCCTCTGGCACCCGTGCCATAGGTTCGCCACCACTGGCCTAGAACGTTAAGAGTCCATATCTACTGCGGAGGTGTCAGGTGTCAGATGATAGCAGACATGTCAAACTCGTGACATCATGTGATGTCGCGCGACGTATCACGACAGTTTTGCCATTGCTGGCAGTGGGGTGGGCGTGGCTTCCACGTGATGCATCCGGCCCACAGGCCGGCAGTTTGACACCCCTGGATTATAGCAAAAGTGCCTTTCCTCCGTCCTATGTTCATCCACAATAATATCTGCTCCAGAAAGAGACAATTTGGGAGACGGGACAGAGGAGAAGGACCCTGCAGAAAACAAAAGAATTAAACTCCTTCCTTTCCTGTTGCATTAACTTTCTATTTCCTTTCCAATTTCTGTAACTGTTGGAAATTTCAAGGTTTGTTTTTTTTTAACAACTTGAAAACCATGCATTTTGTACAGTCACCTGTTTGAGAGGAGATGATTGCTACGTATGTAGGCCTTCGTTCAAATATGGACAGCATGTGTCTTAGTGAGGATGTTCACCTCATTTTCCAGAACTTTCTTTAACTTAAGGATCTTACCTTCAGTGGGTGTCTAAATGCCACGCCACAATTACACCAAACCTAAGAGGAAATCATGTATGAGCGCCCAAGCATACAAGCATACAGAAACCCAAAGTGCTTTTCTCTCTTTTCCATGCAATGTTCAGTTTTAGCGCAGACAAATTCCTAAATGCTTTGATCTTGTGCATGCTGACTAAGCTTCTGTCCTAATTTACACTGGAGATCTCCTTATTTCAAGTCAAGTGTCAGAATCCTTCACCTGAGTCATATTCATCATAGCCTACTTTGTTTATTTATTAAATTTATTTGCTGCCCCCCTCATTTCAAAGCAATTAGTACTTTTTTTTTGCAGCTCAGATCATTACATTAGGCCAGGGGTAGGCAACCTCGGCTCTTTTATGACTCATGGACTTCAACTCCCAGAATTCCTGAGTCAGCATAGCTGCATTAGGCCTTCGATTCAAATGTTTTCCAGAATCATAGAATTATAGGGCTGGAAAAGACCTTGGAGGTCTTCTAGTCCAACTCCTGTCCAAAGCAGGAGTCCTTATACCATCCTAGACAAATGATTGTCCAATCTTTTCTTTAAAACTTCCAGTGATGGAGCACCCTCAATTCTGGGAGTCAAGCTGTTCTCAATATCAGTAAATTCCTCCTTATTTCCAGATGGGATCTCCTTCTGATGAGCTTCCACAGGTGCTGTGAAGAAAAAAAACACAAGCTCTCTTCCCTGTGACAGTCTTACAAGTATTGGAAAATTATCCGGTCTCTCCCAAAGCCTTCTCTTTGTTAGGCTAAAAATACCTTGTTTCATTTTTTAATGTCCATTTATCTTCCCACATGTTTAAATTCTGAACCAAATATTGATTTCCTAGTCTTAGACCACAGCAAAAAAAATAAAAAATAAAAAAAATTGCTCAACAATATTTCCTCAGGCGGGGATCCTTGGCAAGTCTTCAAAGGGAAGGAATCTTAAAACTGTGACACTGCAATCAAGCACTCAGTATGTGCCAGGCTCAGTGGTGGGATTCAAATATGTGAACAACCGGTTCTCTGTGTGGATGCTGCTTCCAGAAGTCCGTTCTAGGCCTGGGGAAGAAAAAATTAGCTACCGGTTCTGCCGAACTGGTATGAACTGGCTGAATCCCACCATTGGCCAGACCTCTTTATCACACATGACAGTCAGATGGAATTAGTTCAGAGGTTGTTCTTAATTTATTTTAGATGGCTGCAGTGGAAAGGAAGGTGGCTTCCTCCAGCAGCCCAAGCAGTTGATTGGTCTAGCGTAAAGAGAGCAGGATCTCAGCTTATTTCCTTTTAGCCAGACATTTGGATGACCCTGCTTTGGTCATTCTCTTCCAGCCTGAACTACGCAAGCAAAATGTTAATGAAGATAAACAGAATCATTGTTTGCATTTCATCCTGGAATCATCAGATGAAAGATGGGCCAATAAATGTAAGAACCAATAAAGTGGGTGTCCAAGCAGGCTCATAAAACAATATGTGCTCTCAGTAACCAAACTTGCTTCTCTGTGCTACATATTTCATAAATAGAAACTTTTTTTATGTGTAGCACATAGGAACAGCAAGCCCCAAAAGCAACAGTAGTTTCAATAATATATTAGCAGGTAACACTGGGCCAAATTCAGCCTTTCAAACCTCAAAAATCGCAAAAGAGGTTGCTGTTTACTGCTTCATCTTCATGGTGGTTATGATCTCTTTCAAATGTTTCTTTATATGTTTTGAGCGTTATTGTGAGATATGCTTTTTGAGGTTTTCTGTGGAAGCCAAGGAGTTGCAGACTGCTGGGGAAATGACTGGACAAAGGTGGGGGGGAAACCCAGAAAATTTACATATATCCTTTGACCACTTTATAACAAAACAATGAAGGAATACCACATTCTGCCATTAAGAAATTCTTCTCTGTTGAAATAAATTTCGAAAGCAAATGCTATCATTTATCTGAATGACAGCTGATAGTAAAATGCAGGATATTTTTTCTACATGCCACTGTTACCAAGTTCCAAACCGAGAAGGGGGAGGGAACCAAACCAGCCATATGAAATGCCATATCAATCCTGAAAAAAATTCTCCTTGGCCTGCTTTTTAAATTTCCATGGACATCAAAGGATTAAAGTTAGATTCATCAGCGCAGAGTGATTATTCTCTCTCTCTCTCTCTCTCTCTCTCTCTCTCTCTCTCTCTCTCTCTCTCTCTCTCTCCCAGATAGTGTGCTCTAAAATAACTTTTTTCCAGTCATAATTCTAACTTTATTCCTTTCTTTCTATTGCAAGTAGCAGAAAACAGATTAAAATTTATTCCTTCCCTATCATAGTCCCTACTGTGCTTCCTACCGTGTTCATTTAGTGTAAATTATCATGTGTGGCTAACAATTTAATTTTATCATGGCCACCTTGTTTATAAAAAGTCAGACACTGACAACTACAAGCTACAGGGAGTGAGACTGCACTCTTACTAGCAAATATCATGGCTGTGACTGAGCTGGTAATGGCAAACTCAGATCTATGACACAGACTGGCAGAAGAACTGTTCTACTTTTCACAGAGCTGATGGTGTTTCCAGAATAGCTGAAGGGTCCTGTGTGTTAAAGATCATATTTAAAGTGGATCTGCACAATCATTTCGGTACCCACGAATCACAAAATAGCTGTTCTTTTCAACGTTCTTCTTTCATCTTTCTCTGGCCTCTCTCTCTTCACTTTCACCCCACCCATTGTTACAGGGATCTTTTGAAAAGGAACTATCAATGTATAAACTCCCAAGGGGAAAAAGAAAAAGAAATCTGAGAGACAGAGAGAGAGAGAGAAAGAGAGACAGACAGACAGACTAAAATATGCTTTCCTCAAACTGGTGCCCTCCAGATGTGTTGGACTATAACTTCTATCAATTGCTGCCAGCAAAGCCATATAGAAGTTACCCGTGATAACTTCAAGCTGCTTTATATTAAGACCTTTACTCAACAGGCTGAACCGAACTTGGTTGCGGTTTGAGTACTGTATCATTAATCATTCTAAACGCTGTTATTGGCCAGAATATCGTGGATTATTTTCCAACTGACAGAGAGGAGGATTCTTCTGAGACCTTAGTCTCACTGTAGGATGCTGACATGGAAAGAGACAACACCACAGAGCTTGTGATATTCTTGGTTTCCAGTCTAAAGGCTGTGAAACAATATGGGCTGGTGACAAGAGCACAAATGGTATGAATCCCAAGGCAGTTTTGGACAATTATAAGGGCATTGCACACGAGAGATTGAATTTGTGGCAACTGGAGAGCCTCCTTACCCCTGCCAAATCTTATTTTTCTTCTTCTGTGGGATCCTGAATGTCTTCTTGTTAGTTCTGTCTCATTCAGTTGGAAAGGAGAAGTCTTAAGTTACTAGCAGTGACAAATTTGCTTAGGAAATAAGTCATTCATAGCAGCATGGATCTCAGTGAAGCAATTGTGACAGTATCAGGGGAGGTGTCCTGCGAAAGCCAAGTCAGGTTTTTCAGGGTGATTCTGCCAGGCGGGCAGGCCTCTTAAATCAGACTACCTTACCATGGGGAAGACTTGATTCTTGATTAAGCATAGAAGTCTCTCATTTCCCCACCTCTATAGGCTGAGAAATCTATTATAGCTATTTTTCAGTGACTAATATTTCATTTTAGGACAGAGTGTTAAAGTAGTTAGTCATTCTCAGACCAAAACAATACTGGCAGATCTGCTAGATGACATTCTTTAAGAGAGAAACAGGGACAGTAAGAAATTGTCCCTCTCATCCTTCAGGGGCTTTTGATGACATTAGCCATCACCACAGTATCATGCTGAATCAACTTTCCGAAGTTGAGGAAGTTACAAACCCAAAGTTGCAGCATCTCTGCTCCTACTGTAAGGCTGTTTCTGAAAGTTTGCACTGAAATATTTTTTGCTTGGCAAACACGGCTGTTGTATTGAACATGCTGTCTTCCATATTTAATGTTTATATGAATTAGTGGATGAAATTGTCTGATGTTCCAAAATTGGTAGCATCAGTAGGTACCTATTTTTCTTGATCCCAGAATTTAGGCAGAATGATACAGCTGCTATAGTACATTCTAAGTAGAGCAGCAAATTGAGTATGAGTATACTCAATATATATGAGTATACAAATGGATATTCTGCAGCTCTTTGATTTCACTGTCAGTTATTTGGAAAAACAACCTTTTCTGGGTGGGTTGCATTCTTTCTGATGAAGTAGGTGTATATTTTGGAAAAAGTCTTAGATTTACTACCTGTACATTATAGGTTCAGTTAACCTTATGGTTTGCTATAATATATATCATGTCAAAAACAATGTTCTAACTGGATAGGTTCCCTCCCCTGAAATTCTCCTGTGCTGCCTCGTGGTGGTGGTGGGATTTATTATGAGAGGGATGAGCAAAGAATGCCAGAAATATGTGCCAAGAATATGTATTCACAGAAAGATCAACCAAGGTCCTCCCAACTGCTAAACTAAAGCAAGTAGACATCCATATTGGGTAGCAAAAATATAGGAAGATATTGGAGGTGGATGGTCATGTTAGTGACAATGGAAAAAACATCAAGTAATAATGCATGGGAGAAGATAATGGGAAACACACTTGTATTTTTACCAAGACCACTACGTGGATAGAAAATATGAAATAACGATAAAGTGCCCGATGATGCCCTCCTCAGGTTGGATGGCGCTCAGCAAGCCAATGCAGAAGTGCTGAGGATCTAATGGTGTCTATGACATGGCTGAATTAAAGTCTTCAAGACAATTAATTGCTGATGTTGCTATACAGGAAAAGCTGCAAATGTGGAATGTGAGAAATATGAATATAGGAAAACTTAACATGGTGAAAGATGAAAGGAAATGACAACAAATTGACATCTTGGGAATCAGCAATCTGAGATGGACTTGGACTGGACACTTCCAGTCAGAAGATCACATTGTGTATACTCAGGAAAAGCAAAGCAATGGCATTACTTTTATAGCTACAAAGGGTATAGCAACAATAGCATCTGACTGCAAGGCAATCGATGACTTAATAATATCAATCAGACTTCATAAACTTAATAATGAGATTCAGAGACCTGTTAGAAGAGACAGTATTACAATGACATCTGCAGATTAGTACCTGGTAGGGTCTTGAAGGCCTTGGAAAAAAATATTCAGGTGTCTTGTGGTACCTATGCCTACAAAGATCAGAATAGCACAAGTAATGGTATTTTCTGTGACACTCTTAAGGATGCAAAAGTTTGATGAAGTAGGATATAAAGAATATTAACACACTTTAGAACTTTGATGTTGGAGAAGACACCTGAGAATACCATGGACAGCTAAAAAAAAAAAAGCAAATGGTTAATTGAGCAAATCAACCTAGAGATCTCTCTTGAGGCACAAATGACCAGATTCCAATTATCATACTTTTGGACACATTATGCCAAGACCTATTCCCTAGAGAAAGCTCTGCTGCTGGGAAAGGTGGAAGGAAAGAGAAGAAGAGGATGGCAAGGTGGGATGGACTTTTGGAGAAAATCTATCCATGTTTTCTCAGAATCAACACTAACTTGATATTATACAATGCAACACTTGGAATTCAGCAACTCACAATTCAAAGAACATGTTGCAAGCTTTGCACACAAACAAAAAAATTCTATGGAATCAATATGGACCTAGCACCCACCTTGTGAAATCTTCCCTCCCCCACCAAAAGTGAGGTCAGCTCCGTCCCTCTTAACATTCCACAAATCCCTATGGAAGTCTGCTTTTGATCGTATCTGGAAACTGTGCAGCCTGGAAGACCTTTAAATCACCCTGCACCAGGTGGGAACACAACAGCAGATCTGCTCCTGTTCTCCCCTTTACCACCTGAGCAGCAGCCATTATTCCTTCTCCTTAGGGAAGGGACCCCATATGTGAACTCAACAAACTGCCTCCACCGCTCCAAGCATCATTAGCAATAGAAGGATAAACTGACTGCTCCTCTCTAAGCAAAACAAAGACTGCCACTCATCTGAATATTCACTGTCCCAGGCCTTGCTAGGAAGTTTCTCAGTAAACCTTTGTTTTCAAAGGTGGAAAAGCATCCTCAGGACTTGGCAGGGCAGCTAATTAACATGGGCTTGGAAGGCAAATCTTCTTAGCAACTTAATGACAAAGGACATATGCCTGAGTTAAGCAAGCATGTTTCGCTTTCAGGAGAGACACGCAGACAATTTAACAGCAGCATTTTTAAGAGTGCCATCCAAGTTCCACAAGAAGGACTTCTGGCACTTTTTTTTTTTTTTTGATGCAGCAGAAATTTCTCTTTCTTCACTGCAATGTTCTACAATTCCCCCCAAAAAGAAGCAATAGGATCAATGTGTAATAAACAATAAGTAAAAGGTGTGTAGTTAGACAATTAAATACACTCTCAAACAATTTTTATGAAATTGAAGCATGTTCTACAAACTGCCAGAAGCCTGTTCTTATTTATTATTTAAAAAACAACAACCATAACTGCTGCTTGTTTTATTCTATCATCCGTCACAAGGCAAGTCCAGAGCCACAGAATGCAGTGAGAATGGGGGAGGCTACCAACTTCTTGACAGCTTGTCCGTGGCTATTGCCCTCTGGCAGGCAATGGTGGGATCAGGCTAATCAGCTTCCAGAGGGCTAGGATGGAACCAGTACCTCTCAGTGATAGCATGGCAGCATTGAAGTGACCAAATTTTGCCAAATTTCAATCCCATAGGACAAAGGTCGCCAACCCCTGGTCTGTGGACCAGTACCAGGCCGTGGCATGCCAGCAACCGGTCTGTACAAACAAGCAAAGCCCCATCCATAAGATGCAGGCAGCACACAAAACCACACGCCCTCCGGTCCACGGAAAAACCTCTCTTTATGGAACCAGTCCCTGGTGCCCAAAAGGTTGGGGACCTCTGCCAAAGGAGTCTTGGGTCTCAGATTTTGGATGCCTTCTGAAATTTAACCCATTTGAGGTACCTTGGTTCAAAAATGGTTGATCTAGAATGCATTGTTTTGCCCAGTTAAATGTTAAACACAGTGGTGGGATTCAGCCAGTTTGCAACAGTTCGACAGAACCAGTAGCTAATTTTTTGTTGCTCGGCCCAGAATGGACTTCTGGAAGCAGCATCCACACAGAGAACTAGTTGTTCACATATTTGAATCCCACCATTGGTTAAAGACATGAAAGTACATAGTACATAGTACATAGATACAGCCACAGTTTTCCCTAGCTGTACTCATTCCTTATATTCATATCGTGGCAGATTTTGATGAGGCTACTGTAGACGTAATGCTTCATTATGTTTTGCAAAAACAAAATATCAAGATTCTTGTGTAATCCAGATGGAGTAACCAACAACAGAACTTTCAATAGCCAGGTCATGTTTGTTACATTTTAGAACAACATTTTATCTCCTGAACAGGATTAGGACATTTTTTTTTATTGAGAATCACTGGTTAGGAATCAAAGAGAGGGTTATGAGTATAGATTAACAGCTTCACTTGTGGAGTATGTGATATTTAAGGTTAGTGCTATGCAGAAAAAATTGGCAAAGCTGCGGAAAAGGGTATGGCAGTAAAGAAACAACTGATGATCATATCCAACATTCCTCTTTTCATCATATGAGCCACAGACTCTATCGTGTGTGGCTGATACATAGGACAAGAGATTCTAAATATGTGCCAGAAGAGATCTAGTTAAGATGACTGGATGTATGCTGCTGAAAGGTATACCCAGTGGAAGCAATTAAAAGTTAAACATTAAATATCTCATCCCAAATCAATCAATCTCAAAGCCCATCTTTTCCTCCCCAATAATGAGTTCACACAGTTAATTGAGGTGAATCGCTAAAGAAGGTCCTTTCTCTTGATCTCTGATGAAAACTATTTCCATCGGAATGCCCAATGGTTTGGGTACAGGATGCCTGCCCATTGCTGCGTTTACTTTGGTCCTGAAAACCCTTTGAATAGTAGGCTGCCAGCTAATCTGAGCATCTAGAGGGAGAAAGGCAGGGCATTTCCAAAGCGCCTGAAGGCAGGACAAGAAGCAACGGGTGGAAACTAATCAAGGAGACAAGCAACCTAGAACTAAGGAGAAACTTCCTGACAGTGAGAACAATTAACCAGTGGAACAACCTGCCTCCAGAAGCGGTGAATGCTCCAACACTGGAAGTTTTTAAGAAGAGACTGGACAGCCATTTGTCCGAAATGGTATAGGGTTTCCTGCCTGAGCAGGGGGTTGGACTCGATGACCTACAAGGTCCCTTCCAACTTTACTACTACTACTACTACTACTACTACTACTACTACTACTACTACTACTACTACTACTACTACTATTATTATTATTATTATTATTATTATTATTACTGAAGATAATGCTGGTCAATAAAAGGCCAATCCCTAATCATGACCCTACACAATCTAAGTCACAGAATCAAGGGGTTGCCCAGCTGCTCTATGTTCCTGTCCAGAGAAGAGCAAAGAGTTCCAAATTTCTCACGATCAGAAAGCAAAACGTAGACATGAAACAAAAGGAGACTCAGTCATGCAACACTATGTGGAAACTGTAAATAATCAGGAACTACAGTGAATGTATTATTTCACTTAACTAATTGAAATATAAATGTTGCCTAACAGCAATTCAAGTGACTCCCTGAATTCCAAGTAGACAATGCTGTGGATTGACCAAGAAAGCTGTTTCCTCCTCCTTCCCCCCTCCTCTCTTTTTAAGTACACATATGACCATGCGTTGTAGCTTATAAACAGATGGTATTTGGCCTCCTTGCTATTCTCAACATTTGGAATTCCTAAACTGCGCAAATTAAACAATAATATTTTATAAACACACAATGGATTTTGCTCACTGCTTTGTTAACATAGAAATTATACAAGGCTGACATTCATGTAAATTTCAAAAAGTAAACAAGAGGCCACATTTGAAATAAAGCAAATGCAAACCAACAGAGGCGAAAGGCGTGTTGCGCTGGGCACCTCCACCTATGTCCGACAGCAGCTGGGCCTCGCTGGGAGAAGCATAATAGAATAAAGCTCAAATTGTAGCTAAGGCAGTCTGATCCTTTGTACTCTAAAACCTTGTTTTACACCTCTCTGTAAACAAAGGAGAGCTAAACAATAATTGCCTAGTTGACCATCCATGCTCATTTAGCCTGTAACCTGCTATTAGAGTTAAAAGAAGTTTGCAGCAATAGTTCCTTGGATGCAAGAGAGACAGACTGTATTTAGCCCTTTTAATGTTGGTGACAACTGGTGTGTATATGGCGGGCTGGGGGGGGGGAGAGAAAGGCATTTGTACAAGAGATGGGAAGCAGTTTGAAAAAGGCCTCAGGAATGCAGTTCAAGATGATTAAATAATTATTTTTCTATTTTCATTTATTTATTTATTGGGGGGTGCACCCCCATTGAAAGCAAACAAACCAGCAGGCTGTTTAGCTTTTAATATGCTTTCCTAACTTTGTTGGCAAAATAATGATTTGAAAGATCTAATTACCATAGTTTACAGACAGGCCAGTTTGTTTCAAGCTCTACAAAGGTCAAGCCCTCTGCATGCTTTATTTGCCTGTCCCTTGATTTGACCATCGGCTCACTTGTTCGAAATGGGCCCCATAGATACCTTATCAGCAGGGAAAACTCTGAGGCCCCAATGGTACCGATCATTACAGGCCTTGCAGTGGGACTGTAGATTTGTAGGAGAACCTCCGTGAACAACCCACAGTTTGAAGTCTACGAGATGGGAAGCAAACCCTTCAGCCCTCAAGACCTTGTGAAGCACACTACTTTGCTCATCACTCCAGGTTTTACAATTGCTTTTTGCCATATTCCAGATGTCTGGATTTGAATTCCCAGAATTCTCAACAATCATGCTGGCTGAGGCATTCTGGGAATAGAAGTTCACACATTTTGTTGAAGACGAGATTAGAGAAAGGCTTTGTTTCAAGCAAGTGAACCAAACTGGGATCTACTGGCTAAACTATGGGATTAGAATGGTGGTGTAGCCAGCTTCAAGACTGCTTTCAGCCATGGAAGCTCATTAGGTGATTTTTTTTCAGCCCTGGATGCAGTGCTATGACATGCCCTAAGCTCTTGGAGAGAGAAAAAATCTAAAATGTTTACTTTTATTTTTTAAACCACAGCAGATAAAATGTCACGTTATAGTCACTGAAATCCACAGCATCATCAGGACTACAGAAATACAGCTGTTTTTTGTTGATCTACAGTAAATCAGATTTATTTGTACATTAGTGTCAATTTTTGCAAGAATTATTGTGTATACTCACACATACATGTTTTAAAATAAGCCCTAGAGATGTGCCTATGGATACCTTCCAAGATTAAAACTTTATAGCCCCATGACCCAAATGGTGATTCCTGGCCCATCTACTTCTCTATCACTACTAATCTCATAGTCCTTCTCTCCATCTCCTGCCCAGCCTCGTTGTGTCACGTGCTTTGTAATTACAGACTAATGGGATTGGAGCAGTGGTGGGTTTCAGCCAGTTCACACTAGTTCGCTAGCACTGGTAGCTAATTTTTTGTTGCCCAGGCCCAGAATGAACTTCCGGAAGCGACATCCACACAGAGAACTGATTGTTCACATATTTGAATCCCACCACTGGATTGGAGGTCTTGGAGTCAGTAGCCTAATCTCTTCAGACTTTCATATTTATTTTCTTTAAGAGGCAAATTCCAAAGCTCCACTAATGAATCATGTGACTAAACTAGAAGAGTTCCACCTCTGCAGTACTGTAGGATGGTTGAAACTGCACCGTCCTTAGGTATACAACACTGTGCAAAAGTCTTAGGCCATCATTAGATTTGTTGTTGTAGCAATAGTACAATGACCATATACTGTATAATTATGTCTTGGTTTCCTTATTAGAATACAACCAGAAAATATAGGAAATTTGTATACAGTTTTCAAAAACAGTAAAAAGCTGAAAAAACAACTTTCATAGGCTAAAGTACCAAGTAGGTAATGTTAACCTCCCCTTATGCAACACTGCATTATAGGCAACAGCAGACACCTGGCTCCTGTGAACCTAAATGGAATGGAACCCTAAGTACTATCATTGCCAATACCTGTATGTGTCCTACTATTTAGTTTCCATGTAGTTTTTAGAAAATATGTGTAAATTTCCTCTTCCTAAACCTTATGTACAACTACTTTAGCTTAACTTGTTCTTGGTATTTGTTCATTCAGGAACACATCTCTACCCAAGCTATACAGTTAGACATAGGCCATGATAACTTTTTCATGCTAAATGTGTATTATTTTAATTGATCTTAATTAAAAAAAAACTCACCCAGAAGGAGGAAGGGAAAAATCAGTACACTGGGTTTGTTTCTAACTAGAGACCTACCGTATATATGTCCAGGCTTGTACCTTTTTGAAGAGATGGGACAGACCCAACCATTCTACGACACTGCAAAGGATCTTATTTGTTTGGACACTTATTTCTCACTTTTCCAGGTGAGAATTCTCTGACTTTTTCTTCTCTTGCAATTTTCATCTTATTTATCATAAACTTTGAGGGAGACGGGCGGCCTAGAAACATGAAATATAAATAAATAAATAAAATAAAGTTGGCCGTCTTCCTTCAAGTGGAAGATGTGACTCTCCTATCAGTGGGGATGGGAAAGATTCTCCAGAAACAGAAACAAAGAAGGGGAAGAAGTTCTCTTTCACATGCTCAAACATTCCTTTGGCTTCCTTTTGCAAAGCTTTAAAGATAATTGCCGGAGACTTTTACCAAGAACACATTCCCCACAGAGCAACTGTAATGCTTGCAATAGCAGGACAAGAGGGAAATCACATAGGCTATTTCAGATCCTGATGTGGTAAACATTTTTCTTTCCTAGTGTTTGCACATCTGTACAGGGACACAGGTTTCTAATGGAGAGGCCGTGTGATTATTCACAGCTGCAGAGTTGTTTGGAAAATGAGGACCCACAATAAAATCCAAGCACTCCATACAAAAAGCAGTGGCCACCAGGCAAAATCACATTTTTCTTCTTGGAAGTGCTACTGTCCCATATATAACAGAATAGGTTCTGCAGTTTATGCCACGTTGAATGGGCACACACTGTTCTCTGTAAGTGAAAGCGCAACTTCAACACGCACCATGACCCCCCCCATGGGGTGGATGAATGGCATTTTCAGGTACATATAACATCTGGAAATATATTGGAAACTCAGTAATGCCTACTTCACAGAGAGGAAAGTACAAGGGACCCTGAGTTACTTTGCAGAAGAAAGGCAGAGGAAACATTTAAGAATTAATGTGTTTATACAGGATGTTTTATTTTTGATTCCCCCTCCTTCAAAATTGGTTATTGCTTGTCATCTGAAACCCCAGAAGTTGCTTCAGATTCAGCAAAGCTTGCTTAAAATAAATAATAATAATTAAGAGAGCTGCCGGGAAGCAGATGTAAATGTTCAGGCACCAGAACTCTTTAAATTTCTGCCCCACAGTTTTTGCCTACATTTTATCATTTTGGAGCACCCTGGTCCTGTTTACCCAGTTTGATTTTTAATCCACCAACTTCGCTTAGAAATTGTTGGCTTAGACAGCTGCTCATTCTTCACAGCCTTGCTACAAGCCAAAAGTTTGTAAGCAGAGTTCAATTCTCCTCACTGAAATTCCATGGCAGCCGCCATATTATGAATGCTTTGAGGTGACATTTCTGCTTCCGGTTATCTCCATTCCTTAAATTAACCCATTCTTCAGTTTGGTTCCCTTTCAACCGCAGATCAAAGAGACTTGAGGTTTTTCTTCTTCTTTCCTTTGACTCACAGTTCATAGTAGAACTGATTTTTCTCTTCACAGTAAAGCGCAAAACTGGTTTGTTTAGGGACTCAAAGGCACCTTCAGAGCTGTAACTATCTTCTCATGAATCTCTCCAAGATCCACATATATAGAAAGGGTGCACTGTAAATGCAAGACGTTCTATAGCATGTGATTATCAGTTTCTAACAATAGCTAGGCATGTTTTTGGGGAAAAAATCAGAAGTTAATACAGCATTGCTATTTATTATCCTATAATTAAGGCACTGACAGTTTTCCTATTATAAAACCTTATTTGCAAAGGTTCATAACTCAAGAGGCAAAAAATTCATTTCACGATAATGTCTGGATTACCATGTTGAAGCATTTAAAATATTTTAGCAAAACGAATTTAATCTGTCACAGGTTTGCCATTTTCCAGCTGTTATTTTGCAGTATTGTTTCACCCCACACTGCTTTGGGTGGAGGGGTTAAGCATGATTGGACGCTCAAAAATTAGGGATTACACTAAGGGACAATCATTTTATTGTTGTTTTGGAAACTGGCAAAGTAAAGTTCGTGAAAGTAAAGAGATTGCTGCTAATAATTAGAAATGGTGCTAATAATAAATTAATACATTTTGCTATACCTGAAAAATTTCCAACCTTAGACTCTAGCACTAATCAGTGAGACAGAAAATAAGTGGAAGTGCAACAAAGCACATGGCCACCGAGCGATGGAAAAAAATATTAGCATACTTTCAGCTTTAAAAATCAGAAATATGTAGCAAGATTTTTAAAAGCATCTGTGTTCAAAGGAAAGAGGTAGTATCTGAGCTCAATTTCAGCAGAAAATATTTAGAGCTGGCATATCTACCACAGCATTCAACTATAATGGAAGCACAGAATGGATAATGACTGTGAAAACCTTAGTGGTAGCTAGGAGTATCTGTGGAAGTGTCAGTGAAGTCAAATGCTGGAAATAACTATGTATTCTTACAAAAAGTGTGTGCCATTAGCATTTGGGGGTGCTCTTTTAATAGAAACACATGAATCTGAAGCAGAATGCCCTCTTCGTACATTATTTATCTCAGTAGTGGTTTCTCTTCTTTCAGTGATCCATGCTTTGCCAAGTCTGCTTGGACTGGGGGTCTAGGACAACTCACCACAGCCAACTCATCATGGTCAACTTGCCGCGGGACAACTCACCATGGAGAATTCCACACAGGATAACGCAACCTGATAAATGTTATCTGCCACTGTTTCTTCAACATTATTTTCAATGGGTTGGCTGTGGCAAGTTGTCCCATTCCATTGGACTGGAGCATGCTATATGCAGCACTGCCTTTGAAAATTACTGTACAAAACAATCTGAGCTGGTATTCAAGATGGCTAGAAGATTGCTCAGTTTTTTTTTCTACCTTCATCAGTTCCCAGTTCAACTTTGGACTCAATTAAAAATGCTTTTTTTTTTTTTAATTTTCAGAAGGCCATCACTTAAAAGGATCGCCTTTTCCTACCTCTACCTTCTTTTGGAGAATGTTTTCTCAGAATCCCTTTCAGATGTGATCAGACAGATATTAAGAAATACAAAGGCCTTTTTAGCGGAGGCACTGCAATTATGGGCACTTTCTGAAATTTTCATGGCAAGTATTTTTATATTGCCCTATAACTTTTAACGATTCTTCTTCTTCTTGTGCCATATCCGTTATCGGACGTTGGCAATCATGTTGGCGATCCTGTTTTTATCAGTAGCCGCACAAAAAAGCGCTGCTCAGTTTTGTCCAAACCAGTCCCATAGATTTTGAAGCCATGATGTTCTTCTTCTGCCTGGACCTCGTTTGCCTTCAATCTTTCCCTGGAAGATTAAATGGAGTATGCCGTATTTTTTGGGGTGTTGCATCACATGTCCGAAATATTTTAACGATTATGGCAGCTTCTTCAATATATATGATTGTTCTATTTTATTCACTGGTTTTCATATTCACTGGTTTCTATTTTACTCACTGTATCACAATTATTGTACTAATCACAATATTCTTGTACATGCTTTGATCCTGCAAGATGTCCCTTATTTCAAAATGGTCCATAAATACAATCAGTAAATTATTGTGGTTGGCCACACAGTCAGCCAGATGTTTAGACTGGTTTTGGCATTTTTATCCATCTGTCAAGTCTTTCCCAAGGACCTGGGAAAGACAGATGTTATTGTTTGATGGTATTAATGGGATCATCACAGGATGTAAGAGGTTCGAAATAAATCAGATGTTTGGGGATTGCAGCCAAGATGCCTATTATTACAGGTAGTCGTTAACTTATAAACATAATGAAGCCTGCCCATCACAGTTGCAAGTAGATGTTGATGTTTGATGGTATTAAAGGTATTGTTGCAGGATGTAAGCCATTCCAAGTAAAGCTGCCTTCTGCAATTGACTGATGGAGACATTGCCAATGGCCAATAGTGTTCAAGTGGGGCTCCAGACAGTTTGGGATTGCACCCAAGGCCCCTATTAGTATTGGTACTATCTTTGCTTTCTTTTGCCACAGTTGTTCTGCTTCTCTTTGCAGGTCTTTCTAATGATTTTCTTCAGCAGTAAGTGACCCAGTTTCTTCAGGGTGTTTGCAGAGGGGACATTTGCTTTCTAATGCTGTCTTCTCAATTATTATTATTACTTCTTAAATAGGCAAGAGAATAAACAGTTTGGCTCATCTTCTACTAGAGTATGTTCAGAATTACTTAAGTACTGAGACTGGAAGTATCCTGCATTCCAAACTTCAGCAGTATCTGCAATGAGAACTACCAGATGTTCAAGCTGCATTCTGGGGCACTGCAGATTACATTGCTAAATTCCGACAGAAAATTGGGAAAAGCAAGAGAATTTCATCATATTTAATTTGGCCTGAAGGAGCACACTAAGGGTTTATATCATCCTCTTACTTATTTGGCTTAAACAGAATGTATTATGAAAAATGCTAGATGAAGAAATAGAAATAAAAATTAATATTGCCGCGCGAAACTTGAACAACCTCAGACACTACATTGATGGGCAGACGGAATCTCACTAAAGGTGAAAGAACAACACTGACAATGTAGTTAAAGCTTAAAAATTTTGGACACATGCTATAAAGATAAGCGTTATTGGAGAAGGCACAAATACTTGGAATTTTTTTTTAAAAAAAGACTGAAAAAGAAGCAAACAGAAGACAAGGTACCTGGTTTGATACAACACCTCTAACAAGATGGATAATCTTTTAAACAGTTTACATTACCATACATAATCCAGGAATGCTCACAACTTTAGTGTATCTGATACCTATAACTTTTATATTTAGCCACAGACTAAATGCAGGTCAGTAACTGAGGTTTAAGATAGAAATACAATACAGGTAGTCCTTAACTTGGAACCATTTGTTTAGTAACTGTTTAACAGCACTGAAATGACTTATGACCATTTTTCACACTTATGACTGGTTCTCCTGGTCACGTGATCAAAATTTGGATGCTTTATAATTGGCCTGTTTTTATGATGGTTGCAGTCCCGGGCTCATGTGATTGCCTTTTGTGACCTTCTGAAATATACTGATAAATGCATGTATCTATACCTGAATGGAATATGCTAAGTAAAAACATCAAGGGGTACTTTATTAAAAAAATAGATATAGCACATTTGAAATTTTGGAGCATCTAACATCAACAAATGCAGTTGCTCCATCATTGTTAGAAGTACAATCAATTTATAATGAAAAGCTCCCATTTGTGGAAGTACAAATTTCTCATTCCCATCCCTTCTACTTAATAACAAAATAGGAGGGGGGGGAAGCACACAAATCCTTGAATTCTGCCCCCATGGAACAATTCTGATGTCTGCCTGTTCACCGGCCTTGACAGGAAATAAAGCAAGTCTCCAACCTTTCATTTCATTGGATAGATGGCACCATATAGCATATTTCCCATGCTAGTTTGAATTACAGCTGTTTATCTTCCAGCTTTCTTTAAGATTAATTAAATGCAAATGCAACTCTGGGAATCATGGATCACCTGCCAGACCCCCTTATTAATACCTCCACTTAAAAGCACCAGTGCCATGGAGTCATTAATTTGCAAAAGGAGGAAGGGGGAGAAGAGGAGGAAGAGATGGTGGGAAGAAGTGCAAAAAAAAAGCAGCCTCCGCCTCGCCATAATTCCTAGAGATCTGCCCAATTAGTCAGGGTGGGTGGGTTGGACAGGGAGCACCGGTCCTCCTTCGAGACCGTGTGGCCCTTGGAGGACACAACGAGGCTGCAAGGATAACCTGGCAGTCTAGGTAGAAAGCTGGCCGAGCAGCAAATGTTTGAAGTTGCAATCTTGGCTGCCATCACGTCGGCCAAGAGAAAGCACACAGGCTCCGTGTCATCCAGTACAAAGGATACAAACAAATTCCACCGGAAATTCAATGTGGCACCACATATGGGATACATGAGCAGAGTTATACAACAGGCCACATTTATTTTTTCAGTCTCCTGCCTGTGATGCCGAGGACATGTGTAACCATCGTAACGTCTCTGGGAATCTGCATTTAATTTGAGCCGGAGTGGTGGCAGGGATCGGAGATCTGAAGCTGCCACAGGTTTGTGGCAGATGGCTCTGTGTCAGCTATGACAAGTAGCCAGGTTGAGCTTCCTCTGCATCTTTTCCTCTTTTGCTCGGATCAGGTAAATATGGACACACACACTGGAAAGTCCCCCCCTCCCCCCGTTTTGCTTTCGGCTGCAAGTTTGCGACTTCGCCCCATCTGTCACAAATCTTCCCTGGGTTCTGCTGTGAGGAGAGACCTGAATTTACCATGGAGTGCTGCCCAAGAAAACTGAGATGTTTCACCCTGTGAGAACAAAGAGACAGACAGAGAGAAAGAGAGAAGAGACAGAAAAATAAAACAGAGTTTCTTTTCCTTTTTGCAATGTCAAATATTTGATTAATACGTAGATGCACAGTTGTGTCCGATTCAGAAATTCTCCCGTAAAATCACATGGGTAATATAAATACCACCATAATACCAATGTAAATAAAGTCCTGCCCTCCAGTTAGATCAAGGTATAGGGACTCAGTCCCAAGTCAATGTAACTTTCATAAAGTAAAAAGAGTTAAGCTTTTGTTGCTTAACTGTTGTGAGACTGGACTATGGCTCTTGGTAGACTTCACCTGAAATCAGGAAACCTTTGGAGAACACGCCAGATTATTTCGTTCTGTACCTTCTCTCCTTTTGATCCTTTCTTCTTATGCAAAATATTCCCAGCCCTTCAGAGATTTAGCACAACTTTATTTGGACTCACAAATGTGAATTATTAATGGTTAAGAGCAGGCTGAAAGCAGGATCAAACAGACAGAAAAAACATGCTCTACATACATACATACATACAGTACATACACACAGAGAGAGAGAGGGGGGGGGGGGAAAGAGGTTTTTGCATTGGACCCCAGAATAAAAGGAACACATTTTACTGGCATTGGTTCACCAATCTATATTGGCAATCACCTTTTCCATTAAAAAAAAAAACCCAAAACATTTATCACCCATTCTATCAGTTTCATTTACTTTTCTGGAATAAGCTCGTTTTAGCAACGGCAGACATCTCTGGTTTTATTTTGTTATAGTACACAGATCAGTAGGATACAGCAGCACCTATGTTAATGCCTTACTATTCATTAAGGGCAATAAATGTTGATTTGGAACCATTGAATTAACTGATCTTTACCAACAGGTCAGCCTTTCTGTTAGATAAGAACTGAATGCTTAAAAGCAACATGATAATTTTGCCAGGTAGGCCAAGGATCAGACGGGACAGCATATGGGAAAAGGGGAATAGGATCTTCTAGCATCCTTTTTCTTTGTTTAAAAGAAATGGAAAAGGATTAATCCTCTTCTCACATATTGGTATCCTAATTCAAATCATCCACTTCCCAAATCTATTGGGACTATTATGGAAGACAGAGAAAGACAGAGAGGTAGCCATTTGGAATGTCTTTCCTTTTCTATAACTAACAGCAAATTGGATAGAGATGGGGTGGGCATAGCTTTAGAATAAAGGATTAAACCCTTTCCCTCATTCAATTTCCTGATCCAAATATAAATCACCATTTCCCCTTAGCAGCCTTTTATGTGAAGAGGATAAGTTGGCAGTACTGCAATCCACATCTCCCTACTCACATGTCATTTAGGCCAAATCAAGGAAACCTATGCTAAGATGAATCATCTTCAATTCTGATCTGTGATTCAGTTTATCTGCTCCCTGCATACATTTATTGTGGCCTTGATTACAGACTGTGACCTGGGAGAAAAAGATGGCATAGAACAAGATAAGCTGATGGTTACATGAGATGGGGGAGGGGCAGAGGTCAAGAATCCCTGGCATCCTCAAATAAGAGTAGCAAAATTCTAACCTGAAAACTTGGAGACCTGCTGCAGTTGCTCTTCAGTTTGGCATTTAACACAATCATTCCTCAGCATCTAGTAGACAAACTGGGCCTTTTAGGCTTAAACATTCCTTTGTGCAACTGGATTCTTGATTTTCCTACTAACAGGTCTCAGTATGTGCGAGTTGGAACAAATATTTCTAACATCATTTTCTTGAACACAGGTTCTCCTCGGGGCTGCGGCCTAACTCCGCTGCTGTTCACCCTGTAGACCCATGACTGTTGTGCTAGGTTTGCCACCAACCATATTATGAAGTTCACAGATGATACAACAGTAGTGGGCCTTATTCATGATGACAATGAGGATGCTTACTGCAAGGAGGTTGAGTTTGGTGAACTGGTGTAAGGAAAACAGCCTAGTTTTAAATACTGGAAAAACAAAAGAGATCATTGTCGATTTCAGAAAAGGCAGGCACAGCTACCTGTGCATTAATGATTCACCTGTGGAGATGGTTACCAGCATCAAATTCCTGGGTGTGCAATTAACGAGTAGGCTGGCTTGGTCGCTCAACAGCGAGACACTGGTGAAGCGGGCACAGCAGTGCCTACATTTTCTCCATTGCATGAGAAAACCACATCTTCCTTCCCCTGTCCTTAGCACTTTCTACAGAGGGACAATCGAGAGCATCCTGTCATACAGCATCACAGTCTGGTTTAGAAGCATCACTGCTTCAGACAGGAAGGCGGTGAAGAGAGTGGTGAGGATAGCTGAAAAGATCATTGGCACTTCCCACCCTTCCATCCAGGACATAGCACATAAGCGTTGCTTGAGCAGGGTCCGTAAGATTGTCCAGGACACTACACATCCTCTTCACAACCTGTTTTCCTTGTTACCTTCTGGGAGGAGGCTCTGTGGTATCCGAAGCAGAATATCCAGATTCAGTTACAGTTTTGTTCCATACAGTGTTAACTTTGTGAAGTCTAAATCTTCTTCCTTCCGTTATGTATTCAAGATGGACAGTGATTAATATTTATAATGTTACTTATATGTAAGAGTGTAGGTCTATACATATGTTGTATATAGTATGTTTTTAAATGTGTGTTATGTATGTGTACACTTTGAGAGCAAGCAACTAAATTTCATTTTTAATGTGTGCCATTGTGCCCACAGTAAAAAAAAATGACAATAAAGGTTACCTCTCTCTTGATGGACCAATGCCAGTACAAAAGAGCCTATGTCCTTATGAGTTTTGACCTTGTACAATGGGTTCCTTCAAAAGATGGCAAGTCTTCTCCTTGCCCTGCCTTTTTTCCAGAATTGTCTTGAAGGTAATTGTCTACAATTCTTTCTTTATCCTCCTTATCTTCTCAATTCACCTTCAGTGTTAATTCTCAGGAATTCTTTGTTTTCTCCTTTTGCTTTTCTAAGTCTTCTTCTTCAGTATCTAATTCATTCCTTACGCTGTGTGTTTTTACTATCTGTGTCTATAATCTTGATTCTGTCTGAATAAAATCTTACATAATGTTTCAGGTAATGCTGCCCACTTCCTAGCAAGTAAGTTAATGGTGCCGGTTCATTTAATGCTATGCACATTTGTACAAAATTTATCAACAGCAGTGCCGACAACATCATTTGTGGGATCAATCTATAATCATGGGGTGATTTCTTTCCCTTACTCCAAGCCCAAAATGGCAGAAGGTTTGTTTATCAGCTATAGTTTCAGCAACATTTGGGTGCATCTATAAATGGAAAGAGACAGATGTTCAGGGAGCAGGTTTTCTCATAATCCTAGCTAAGGAATGCTTCCCCAGAGGACTTCACCTGTGTCCTTCCCATTCTTCCTCTTACGCTATGCAGAGGTGCTTTTATGCCATCTTAATTCCATTGGTTGCTTCTGTTTTTATTTATTTTTTATTTATTTGTTATGAAATTTTCCACCTATCTCGTATCCAATGGCTCTGGGCAGCTTACAACATAAAAGCATTAAAAAGCATTAAAATCATCAATTATAAAATAACACAATAGATAAAATCATTAACATCAGATAGCAAAGGAGGGAGCCGGACACACGGGGAGCAAGGATGGGATTAGGTTTTAATTAGCCAACAACCTTCAGTATGAATCTTCCCCTTTGGGTCCTCAAGCCATCTGGTCTTAAGGCTCTTACGAAAAATCAGGAGGGTGGAAGCCAATCTCACCTCAGGGAGTAAGGTATTTCAAAGGGCAGAGAAGGCTCTTCTCCTGGACCTGGCCATCCGAAATTCCTTGACTGACAGGATCCGCAGTGTGCCCTCTCTACCGGAGTGGGCAAGGTGGACCAGTCTCATCAGGATGAGATGGTTCCTCAAGTAGCTATTATTCCTGTTATAATATATATTACTTGTAATATTTATTATTATTTATACTATATATTTTTTCTTTGGTATATGTGTATTCTTTTTGTTGTTGTAAATTATCCTGGTGCTACAGCTGAAAAATAGCACAAAAATAAGAGATAGATAAATCTTTCCTTTCCCCATATATAGCAACATCAGTTACAGGAAAGGACAAAACCTGTAATGGTTCTATTAGTAAATTATCACAACACCCTCTTCCTTCTGTTAGTAAATAGAGTGAGGGCACTCAACCAGTGGAACAGCTTACTCCCAGAAATCATGGGCGCTCCATCACTGGAGATTTTAAAGATGAGATTAGACATTCACCTGTCTGAGACAGTATAGGTCAGGGGTAGGCAACCTTGGCTCTTTTATGACTCGTGGACTTCAACGCCCAGAATTCCTGAGTCCACGAGTCATAAAAGAGCCAAGGTTGCCTACCTCTGGTATAGGTTCTCCTGCTTGAGCCGGGGGCTGGACTAGAAGACCTCCAAGGTCCCTTCTATTCTATTCTATTCTATTCTATTCTATTCTATTCTATTCTATTCTATTCTAAATTATCACAACAGCCTTCTCCCTTTCTTCTTCTCTTTCCCACTTGATCCCTTTTTAAGGCTTCAGTTAGAGGCAAATAGGCCTGGTTGACCACCTCAAGATGAATGTAAGATAAGTCACTCTGAAAAAAATAAAAGGCAGGAAATTTATATTGGTGCCTAGGAAGCAGTAACCAGTAATGAATGACAGGGTTGTGTAAAGTCAGTTTTAAGGCAAAGGGGAAATAGTGAAAAATGGAAGTTACTATTAATAAGGTTACCTGCCCTTTGTGACAAATGATGGCATAAATATGATCCACTGTTTCACTTTCAACCTCTAACCACCTACTCCCAACTGCAAAAAGGAGCATTCCCATTCTGGCAACCCAGAAATCTGGAGGGGATTTGGGGAAGGGAAGGGATGAAATTAAAAAACACGCTTGCTGTAGATCTACTGAATTAAACAATAGGAAAGAGGTCACCAGTGCATTCTGTAGTCTTCTGTTAATGTCTTTTTTTGCAAAATTAAATAATTCTCTCTTGTAAAAAAACCCCCACTATTTTATATCTCTCTCCCCATCCTGCCATGTTCCAGGGACTCAAAAGATTGCACTCTTACCCTATTCCCCTATGTGCTCCGATGCCCTTTCTCCAATGTTTCTAACTCATCCGCCAGTTTTAATTCCCTCCCAGAAGGATGCTGGAAGCTCGTACTCCCCATATAGTTTTGAAATAGAAAGTTTGATGTCCTTGCTTTTATATTGAAGGTTCTGCTACTCACTATGGCAGCATTACTTCCTACTGTACCTCTGAGTGTAACTTAATGCTCAGCTAAACCTTCTCTTTGGGCTAAAGTCGGAGTATCCCAAGGGAGCTGAAAACAATATGGTGAAAGACAAATGAAAGACTGCACAAATACAACCCAACTCTCTGACTGGTTACTTCGACGAATACACTGAGTTATCAAACACGTGCACGCAGTCTTAAGTCTTTAACAGACCTGGCTAACTGCATTTTGCAAACCCAATCTGTATTTCTCAGACCTGCAGTTAAACTGAAAATGGAATGTCAGTGTGGTACAATCCAAATTTTCCCTTTTTTGGCTGTGATGCTTTAAGCAGCTCTTTCACAGGACTGAAAGGAGCAAAGGCTTCATTTGAAAGCAGTCTGCCTTCAGGTTCTGCTCCAAG
>NW_015386579.1:58331-71851 GCF_001527695.2 Protobothrops mucrosquamatus | reverse complement strand
GAGAGAGAGAGAGAGAGAGAGAGAGAGAGAGAGAGAGAGAGAGAGAGAGAGAATAAACAATTTGATGCAAGTTCAGGTGCTTCTATTGTGGACTACACATTTCTTGCTGCCTCTTTTAAATAATCTGCTTTTTAAATAATCTGCTTTTTCAAGCATAACCCTAAGGCACAGGATGCATCCAACTAAATCTAAGCAGATCCAGTTTTGGCCTGTGTTTGGTTGGTGACCACCGTTTAATTCAGGGATGAAAGTTAAACAAGATATCAGAAACAGAAATTAGCCATGGTTACCTTTTGTTCTCGTTATATCAAGCAACATGAGGATAAATCTCACTGGGAAACGGGCAGCTTCCTAGTTTAATTGCCTATCTTTTTAAGCAAACAAATAGGGGAAGCAAACGGGAATTTGGCAAGGAAATTAGAAGAGCCGTACAGACTCAAGTGCCAAGGAAGGTGAGAGACTGCTGACTGTCTGCTGCTGGTGGCTGGCTCCTAATTGCTGCTGATCGTTGCCTTGAAGGTTGACTTCTGAACGAATGCCTCAATCTCTGATTGGAGAACATTGTTCTTGCTGAGATGGGTGATGCAACTCTAAAGGCTCATATGAGCCGGAATTCAATTTCCAGAGAGCATGAAGACTTCTTTTTACTCCTTTCATTTTCTTTTTATCCTATTTCCTTTTAAGAAAGAAAAGAACAGCAGCTTCTTGCAAGAGATCTTGCAAGCAGGGAAGTTTTGCAACGAAATTTGGATATGGCAGTTGGTAAGGAAGGTTGAAAACAAAGATGGGCTGCGAGGGAAGCATTAACCTGAGAAAGTCTCTCTCTCTCTCTCTCTCTCTCTCTCTCTGTGTGTGTGTGTGTGTGTGTGTTTGTCTTCCTGCCTTAGGCAGATATAAATGACACCTGCTGCAAGTGCAAGCTTGTTTTCTTCTTCAGGGAGAAAGGGAAGGGACTGGAGGAAAGCACTGCACCACTGAAATGCACCAGAGAAGAGGAGAGAACTGAAATTTTCCAGGGGGGAGGCAAAGAAGTGAACACCAAAGAATGTGGGGGGGGGGGAGAGAGGGGAAGGGGGGTGACAGAGGCAAAGATGTGGAAAAAATGTGACCCAAAGAAGCTAAAAGAACAGAAGGCACTTAATGCCAGTAGAACTCCAGAGATGACACCAGGGTCTCTTTCGAGAGGACAACCAACCGCCACTTGAGCAGAAGGATTTGTCCATTTCCTATGGATTTCTTGGTACTCCTTCTGTGATTCATAATGATTCTTTACATAATCAACATTGGCATAGCCAATAGTTTTCTCAAATTGTTTTGGCCCAGGTAGGAATCATCTCCCAAAACACTCACTTGTACTGGAGTTTAATCTTGTTGCTAAAAGAAAAGAAGGTCTCGTCTCTAGTTATTTCGTGGATGTCTCCATATAGTTTTCTTGTTATGATACAGAAGCGGCTTAATGTTGCTTTTTTATAAGATAGGCTTTGATCTTTTCTCTCCAACCTGCAACCTTAGAGTTTCCTGGTGGTCTTCTATCCAAGTCTTAACCAAATCTAATTCTACTTTGCTTTTTCAAATCACCCAATAATTGCTTGTTTGTTGCTTGGTATGACTGACTGAGATTGCAAATGTGAAACCACAAAGATAAAACATCCATCCATCCATCCATCCATCCATCCATCCATCCATCCATCCATCTATCTATCTATTTATCTATCTATCTATCTATCATCTATAGTATTAGGAAAAATACTATAGATTTACAAAGAATAAGACTAACTCAAAAGGCAACAAGTGTCATGTTTAATTCTGTTGCTTTCAGAGATTACCCAGAAATGTTTGTAGGATAAACATTATATGGACTATGTATTACCAAGAGAAATGAATCCAATCATAGGTGTAACTTTATAGATTTTACTAGCTATAATGAACAAAAGTTATTAAAATAGATGCTTTTAGAGGAAACTATGTCACTTGTTGATTTCACTGCTGCTAAACTGCAGACCATGGCTGGGGCTCTGTCTTCCAATAGACACCAAGAACGGAGGAAGTCTCAGATTCACTTGGTATGGAACAATACACCCAAGGCTTACCCATAACACGTTGCTGTGCCATATTGTTTACACTGTTTATCTTTTTATAGCAAGCGTAATTCTGTCTCTCTTTTGCCTCTAACTTTTTAACTTGGCACAGGAGCTGCATATAATTGACAATGCAATAATATGACTAGTTTACACTATATTATTAATAGGCTCACAGCAAAACACAGAGAAAGAAAGAAAACTGCTGACTGCCCTAGCCCGTATTTTCCACATTGGGCTGAAATCATTGACTAAACTGTATACGTTACGAAGTGAAACACTCCCATTTGTTTTCCGGGTTTTGCATTTCACTGAAACTCCAGCTAATTCTCGTAGAAAAAGAAAGAGCTGTGCCCCAGCTGCAGGAGTGTCTTTCTCCAGTTTCAGCCAAACCGACAGCAAGACTAAGTCCCAGTTTCATTGGTTTGGACTTGCACTTAAAACTACAATTAGGAAAAGAGTAAAACACTGCAGCTAGACCTATAAGCTTTTTGCAAAATTTATAAAAGCATTTAAGAAGCAAATGTGGCCGTTTGAAGAACATTTGCATGTGGGGAAATATGGGTACCTTATTTATTTATGCAATTTTCTACTGTCTCTGTCCAGATGAACTGTAAGTGGAGTACAGACATTCATAATACAATAACGATACTACAAAAGTAGTATGTTAGAACGGTAACATAGGTGTCATAAATTGTTGATGTACTGATGGTTTATAGTATTTAAGCCTTCTGGAACAGGGATGTTTTTACTAACCTCTGGAAGGCCATGATAGTGAGGGCCAACTTTTCCTGGGGAACAAGCTGTTCCATAAGAGGGGAGGACCCACAAGGACCACCGTTTGGGTCCTGACATCATACCTTAGCAGAAGCACTTATTTATATGAAAAAGAATTGACCACTATCTGGGTCAGAAAAATACAACATCAATAGAGTGAACGTGGTTAAGGAATACTGGGAGAGACATTGTCTTCCCTGTCTTGGTGGAATGCAAGTTGGTAGGCCGATTGCCTATCTGCCAACAAATGGCATGGGTTGGGATGGCTATTCTTCTATCTCACCAAGCTTCTCTTATCTTAGAACAGGGGTCTCCAAACGTGGCAACTTCAAGACTTGTGGACTTCAATTCACAGAATTCCCCAGCCACCATGGTTGACTGAGGGATTCTGGGAGCTGAAGTCCACAAGTCTTAAAATTTGGCGAACCCTGCCTTAAAAGCTCTCTCAGGTAGGTCTAATGTCTAATGGTAAGTTCAGTTCCACCCATAAATGTGGGATTTTCTTCTGGAGACAGAACCACAGAGGTCCACAGATACCATACAGGGATTCCCAGGATTAGATTAGGAGTAATTTGTACCCATCGGACGTGATGAACCTGTGGTGATTGTGCCAGGTAACACTGCCTGGATATAATTTAGCAAGGAGTGTGTTTTCCCCAGAGACACTTGTAGCCAATGAAGCATTTTACTTACTGGAACTTGCACAAAAGGCATCTGTTTTTTCGGCCCCGCTTTTTGGAAATCATACTCGTTAATACTCTCCAGTCCATAATGAACGCAAAATGGAATGCAAAAGACTCTAGCCCCCAGCCACGAAGCAAGCAAGCTGTCTGAAACAAAACTGTCTAACTGCAGTTACAGGAAGAACTAATGTCAAGTTAAAAAAATTAAGTTATTTTTTCTCTCTTCATGTATAGCTATGTGATAGTATTGACTCAAGAAGTAATGTTGAGCACTGGAAGTGTTCAGTCAGCATTTTAAACTATTATGAGCTACCTTCTGAACCATTGCCAACTTAATAGACAATGAAAGATAATGAGCTTGAAATTGGGTGTTAAATTGCATTTTTGGTTCTCTCCCTTTTTTTTTCTTGAGGTTTAACCATTTCCTGCAGAAACAATATTCCCTGTTGGTGTGCCCTCACATAAATGTCCACTCTTAGGTCACCCATAAAATTGTATGTGTAAAGAACAAAATTATTTTCATTCACTTGCACAGATGTGGGGCACTGGGGGGAGGGGGGCATGGAGGAGTTACAAAAAATATCAAGGGGAGGAGTCAGAAATCCTTTTGGGGAAGGGAGGAGGCATGTAATTGTGCGTTTATCCTAAACAGAATAGGGATGAATTGTGTCCCAATCGTATTATCAAGCATATATTTATTAGCAGCAGAATCAACTCTATTTCTGGGCCATCTAGGATTCTAAAAGGCAGATGTGACACTTCCCCCACCCCCACCCCCCAGAATATAAAGCAGCAAGACACACTGCTGCGTGGAAAAGCATGGATTTCATGGGCAGCACAGAAAAGTACTATCTGTTAAGAATGTTTTCACACGTTGTTTCCCCAAACAACCTGCACCCTTCCTCCAAAGCCTCAACTGTGCAAAATGGCAAAATTGCTGCAAAATTTGCTTGAAAAATTGCTGCTGAATTATACTTTTTTTTTAAGGTGACAAAAAAAAGAAACAAAAATATTAAGTACGTTGACATCATATTCACTGCAAATTTATTTCAGGTAAGGTCAGAGAGAAAAAGGGCCAAGTGAGGTCCCAGGTTGCAAAAGTGGGCATATTAAAACCCCATTACAGATAGTCTTTTGCTTACAACCGTTTGTTTTTAGTGACTCTTTGAAATTACAACAGCACTGAAAAAACGCCTTATGACTAGCCCTCGCGCTTACGACTGTCACAGCATTCCCACAATCACATGATCAAAATTTGGGCATTTAGCAACTGACAAGTATTTACAATTGCTGCAATGTCCCAGGGTCATGTGATTGTCATTTGCGGACGACCCCGAGCTGGCTTCCAATATGCAAAGTCGAGGATAGTGGTGTTAGGGTTAGGGTTGGGGTGGGGGGGAGCCAGATCTGCTTAAGAAGTGTGTGAATCACTGAACAGCTGCATTGATTTGCTCAACAACTGTGGCCCAAAAGATCATAAGATCAGGTGCGACTCACTTCAGAACCGCCTTGCTTAGCAAGGGAAATTCTGGTCTCAATTGTGATTGTAAATAATAATAATAATAATAATAATAATAATAATAATAATAATAATAATAATAATAATAATAATAATAATAATAATAATAGTAAAGTTGGAAGAGACCTTGGAGGTCATCTAGTCCAACCCCCTGCTCAGGCAGGAAATCCTATACCATTTCAGATAAATGGCTGTCTAATCTCTTCTTAAAAACTTCCAGTGTTGAAGCATTCACAACTTCTGGAGGCAGGTTGTTCCACTGGTTAATTGTTCTAACTGTCAGGAAGTTTCTCCTTAGTTCTAGGTTGCTTCTCTCCTTGATTAGTTTCCACCCATTGCTTCTCGTCCTGCCTTCAGGCGCTTTGGAAAATAGCTTGACTCCCTCTTCTTTGTGGCAGCCCCTAAGATATTGGAACACTGCTATCATGTCCCCCCTCATCCTTCTCTTCATTAAACTAGACATACCCAATTCCAGCAGCCTTTCCTTATATGCTTTAGCCTCCAGTCCCCTAATCATCTTTGTTGCTCTTCTCTGTACTCTTTCTAGAGTCTCAACATCTTTTTTACATCGCGGTGACCAAAACTGGATGCAGTATTCTAAGTGTGGCCTTACCAAGGCATTGTAAAGTGGTATTAACACTTCACGTGAATAGAGGACTGCCTGTACTGCCTGTACCGATATGGCTTGGCCCCTCTGCCACAGTTTCCAAGAGGAGCTAAGAGAAAGCACCCACCCTTGAGGGACATAATTTTATGTTTCAGAATGATATCGATAATGAATGAACATCGCAAAGATACAGCAATGATGCGCAATAGTGAAATAGTGTAAGGGGGGGGCCTGGGAATTGAAATCAGATAAAATCACACACACACACACACACAAACAATATAGGCAGTCCTTGTTTAGTGGTTATGATGCAGATGAAAAAGTAACATTATGACCAATTCTCATGTTTATAACCTTCGCAAAGCACAGGAGAACTGAAGAAAGATGATAAGCCATCCAGAATCACATTGTATGGGAGACAGGCATCGTAAAAATATAATAGATAGATAGATAGATAGATAGATAGATAGATAGATAGATAGATAGATAGATAGATAGATAGATAGAGCAAGTAAGGAAGCACAGTTGTGGTTTCACTTAGTGACCACTTCATTAATGACTGAGTTGTCAATCCCAAATTTTGGTCGCTAAACAAGGACTACTTGTAATGCAAACATCCACACTTTTCAATGTTATTTGTTACAGCAAATCTATACACTGTAGCAAATGAAGAGGAAAATATTTTGGGTCAGTAGAAACTACTGGAATCTAAGAGACTGTTGTGGGCATACCTGCAAAATGGCTGCCACAGAGGGACCTGGCCGACTTTGGTAGCGGCAACCACATTGAACAGAGCCTGTCAGAAATAGGCATTTGTCAAAAAGGCAAGCTGGTATCCTTGATCTCTGCCATCTGGATTAGTTCCCGCATTATTGCCACTTCAGCCAGAATCAATGAAGAAGTGCTTATGGACACCCTTATAAACAAAGATGGGTTTTCATTTCCTTTTAAAGGTTGTTTTTTTTTTAAGGGAGAGCTGGGATATGAGAAATGTGCCTGGGCATCATGTTGCATATCCTTATCATGATGTTCCAAAAACATGAAGTCCTGTATCTTTGCCTCCTCTTTTTATTCATTCTGGAAATCTAAAAAAAAACATCCAGTGTGGGACTTGCAGATTTCATGCATGAATGTTCTAGAATCATTTGGACATCTTTTTGGACATTTTCTTCCTTGTTTCTTTTTGTAAGCCTCCTAGACTAGTCCCACGCAAGATAGGTGGCAAATAAATTTAACAAATAATAATAAATAATACTATTTTAGTGTATTCTGCCTTACTTTCTGTTACTCACTGCCTCAGGAGGATAAAAACAGGAAGAGAAAAGGCTTACTCTTTTTCTTGTGATTTTTTTTCTCCTGAACTTAGCCTAAAAATGCCATTAAAAGGCAAAGCACCAAAACTGGACTCATTTACAGTGGTTTGGGTGAGGCAGAACTTGTACAAAGAGCCAGTTTAGTCCAGTGGCTAAGGCACTAGGCTAGAAACTGAGAGACTGGGAGTTTCCTAGTCCTGCCTTAACCCTGAAAACCAGCTGGGAGACCTTGGGGCAGTCATTCTCTCAGCCCAATTCACCTTACAGGATTATTGTTCTGTGGAAAATATGAGGAGGAAGGTGTGCTGGATACATTTGCTGCCTTGAGTTATTTGTCAAAATAATAAAGGTGGGATACAAATAAATAAATAACAATATATATAACTATATCTGTGTGTGTTTATATGTGTATATGTGTGTATGTACTGATAGGTAGGTAGGTAGGTAGGTAGGTAGGTAGGTAGGTAGGTAGATAGATAGATAGATAGATAGATAGATAGATAGATAGATAGATAGATAGATAGATAGATAGATAGATAGATAGATAGATAGATAGATAGGCAGGCAGGCAGGCAGGCAGGCAGGCAGGCAGGCAGGCAGGCAGGCAGGCAGGCAGGCAGATAGGCAGACAGACAGACAGACAGACAGACAGACAGACAGACAGATGATAGATAGATAGATAGATAGATAGATAGATAGATAGATAGATAGATAGATAGATAGATAGATAGATAGATAGATAGATAGGCAGGCAGGCAGGCAGACAGACAGATAGATAGACAGATAGATAGATAGATAGGCAGATAGATAGGCAGATAGATAGATAGATAGATAGATAGATAGATAGATAGATAGACAGACAGACAGACAGACAGACAGACAGACAGACAGACAGACAGACAGACAGACAGACAGACTGCAGTGCATTAGGCATTCTCTGAAATATTCAAAACAAGTTAAAGGGAGAGGGAGAAATATACCTGGGTCATCATCTGATAGGACAAAGTAAGCTCCACTTATTAACATAATTGTAGGATCTCTCTCCCCCTCTCTTTCTTTCCTTTTAAACTAATGGATTAAATTAATCCAGGTTCATTTTTATAAGCCTCTTGGGTCCATGTGTGGTGGACAGTCACTTTAGAAAACAATAAATTAAAAAAGAAGACAAAGTGTATAGCATATACTAAGTGCACATATTTTATAAGACCTTGGGTTAATACAAGTGGCATCCAGTGTAATTAATCCTTGTTAGTATAACAACTAATATCCCTCCATAGCATGTTTCCTTTAAACAGTAGGATGTTAATTAAATGGTTTTTTGTTGTTGTTGTTGTTTTTCCCTCCTTGTTTTGGAAGGAGGGTTGGGTGGGTTCTGCTTTTTTTTCCCACTAAGAAAAGACTGCATCGTGTGCTTGCTCTGAATAAATACCTTATAAAGATGTTTCCTTATAATCTCTGGTCTCTTGCAGAAATTCTGAAGCCTTTTAATAAGCTGTTCAGGTGTAGAATACAGATATTCAGCTGCAGGAAAAACAGATACATTTTTAATGAAACAAAAACCTCAAAGCACACACTCGATATTAGTCACTTTACTAATTAAAAATGCATATTGCTCTGTGCCGCCTCGTGTTTTACATTATTTAAGCATGATTTTATAAGGTTACCTCAGCTCACAAGGATGTTTAATGCTAAATAAGGCTATGTAGTTGTGCTGTTTAGACATCTCCTTTGGGTGATTAAAATACATTATATTAATGTAACACAATGCATATACGAGACATTTAGTGATGAGATTTTTTTTTCAAAGCATTGGTACTACATTAGTGTTACCCCATAGCAGGACTGCATACTATTAAGTATTACATTGTTTAAAATAATTTGGTATGATTTTTCAGGCCTATTTTTTTTCTCCTTTGAATATCATTAAAAGGGGGGAAAAAATCTGCGTGCTATCATAGACAAAGCGACCTTTTTAATAAAATCTATCATTATAAGGCTGTGTATACTAACAATGAAGAATGCTATTTCAAAACTAGCTTTTGTGTTATCTTGAAAGAACAGATGGTAAATATAAACTTCGTCTAATGTATTAAAACACATTAAAAAATTCCTTAGCGCTAACATGGTCGCTTGCCAAATAAACAATTGCTCTTGCCTAAGTTTATACTCAAACTTTGTATTTCCAAATTAATTATAAATTAAAATACCTCCCCCCTTAAAAAAAAGGGGGGGGGAAAAAGAAACATACAGATAGGATACTACCTGGAAATATTTCTGGATAGACCAAAGCATTCGGACAGAGGGGGTAACAGCCACAATGCACCGCTTCTATCCTAATACAGGGGAATGCAGATTGTGTATTATTATTATTGCATTACTGAGCCCCAAAGAGTATTTCTGGCAAGTAGCACAGAAGTTGGATTGCAACAATCATATTCCCTCAGCATCAGTATAATCTCTTTATATGCCAAAGTTTCTCTTTTTTAAAAAAACAAATAATAATAATTTTATTGATCACATAAATTGCATATAATGGAACAGTAAGCGTATGTTTTGTGAGCTAAATAAATCAAATCAAAGCTTTCTTTTTCTTTAAAAGGCTTCGTACATTTTTTTTAAAAAAATATAAGCAGTAGACAGACACAGGATACAAATATGGGCCGTTCTTCTTTATGGTAACTGGGGAAGAGTGAGGAACCTGCAACACTCCTCCTCTCCTTCTGCAACACAGTCAAGAACCAGCAGCATTGACCCAAAGTATCACAGCAAGCAGACTAGCTCAGTAGCTGATGTTTCTCTAGGATCAATGAACATCACAACTACACTCTCAAGTGCAGGCACTGGGTGAGGGTCTAGGATAGGGGTCCTCAAACTTGGCCACTCTAAGACTTGTGGACTGGCTGGGGAATTCTGGGAGTTGAAGTCCACAAGTCTTAAAGTGGCCAAGTTTGAGGACCCCCCGGTCTAGGATAACTCGCCACGACCAACTGGAACACGGGACAACTTTGAGTGGAGCAAAAGTTACACTAATATCAAAGAAAGGGTGAAATAGAATCATTAAAGAAAGGATGCAAAAGGAAGGACAAAATAAAACGTGAATGACAAAAAAATTTTAAAAAAATAAATTATTTTAAATAATTAAATAAAATTGTTGAATTGGCCGCGGCGACTTGCCTCATGGTGAATTGGCAGCGGTGAACTGGGCACGGCAAGTTGTCCCATTCCACTGGGTAAAGCCCAATGAGGGAAAAATTTAGGTTTAGCGGCATAAATAAAGATGGGGAATTGTTCCCATACTCAATACTCTTTGCGCTGGATAGATTTCAAAATGACATGTATCTGCACCAAATTAACGTGGTTACAAAGCCTCTGAGCATGAGCTAGCCTGGCACAGAAATGTCCCTCTTTTATTCATGTAAAGAAATACAGTGACATTGCCTGAAAGAGTTGGAGGAGGTATACTTGAACAGACTTAGTTATACTTACAGGTCTATAAACTTTTAATGACTAATTACAAGCTTATTATTGCTCTTGTGGAAGAGAAGCATGCTTGAGACACAACCACTCTGGTATCCATGATCAAATGGATTATAACAGCAAAATAATGGCGACAGCAATCGAAAAAGCTAGAAAATAATAGCACGCACATATTTGCAGGCAGTGATTGTTCAGCACAATGGTTATTCATCTAGTATACAAAAAACTTTATAAACAAAACTGGAAATTCTATTGGCCAGAAATTACATAGCAAGGTGGAAACCATACTTTAAATAAATTATAAAATAATCTGAAACCACATTTTACACTTGAAACCACCCTGTATAAGTTTATCTTATAATTTATTTGAATAGCATCCAACATGTTAAAGGACTTGATTTTTTCCCCTCAATGCAGTATCTACTTTCTCTTCAAAAATGCTGAAGATAAAACTTAGTCGCAACGTGATTATTTGACCATATAATCATTTGTGGGTTTTTTCCCCAACCATTTCTTCTACCTTTTAAAAAAGATACGCATTTTGTGTGTACATTAATTTAGCTGATTTTACTTCTGTTTTTGAAATGGAATATCTATAGCTTAACTGAATTGTAAATAAAGACAGCTTCAAAATTTATAGTTTGTATCCAGCAGGTGTTAATTTAGCAGACTGGATGCTTTCTTGATGTAGTGGAGGGTTCCGTCAGTGCTATGAGGAAGGGAGCACTTCACTCCTTTAGCCCTATTTAGATCAGCATGGGAAGTAGGCAAATGCAGTGAGAATTAACATACACAAAACCATATTTCTTTTGTTCCACTGATTTAAGTTTCCAGGAGATTAATGAACATTCCATCAGCAGAGTGGTTTCAATTACATACAATCCTATATCCTTAAATGCAAGAAAGCAGCTTGCAAAACTGAAAGAGAATTCCATGAGATTATTTGGATTATCATGCTTCTCCACACCTCTTCCATGGCTACTCATGTTTGTTACTCAATCATGCTTGTCAGGAATTGGAGAAGCTTGGATAGGATGTCCAATCCAAAATCTATAAATATAGCACTTAGCACTGAGAGTAATATACCACTCCTTAGTGCTTTACAGCAGGGGTCCCCAACCTGTGGGCCATGGCCCACTAGTGGGCCATGAGGGGTTTGCAGCCGGGCCATGGAAATGCCTGGGTAGTGTGCACATGTGCATCCTCACTTGCACAAGCAGCGGGTGAGCGAGCACACTCCATTTAAGTGAGCAGCAGGCATATGTTCACGCCCACTTGCTGCCCGCTTGCACGGAACCATTCCCTCTCCCCCTCCCGCTAGTCCACAAAGCTGGAAATGTTGGAGAACTCTGCTTTACAGCACTCTCTGAGTGGTTTACAATGTCAGCAGTTTGCCCCAACAATCTGGGTCCTCATTTTACTGATCTTAAAAAGATGGAAGACTGAGTCAACCTTGAGCTGGTCAGGATCGAACACCTGCCTCCAATAGTGCATTCTAACCACTGCATCTCCTGATATGGCATTTGTATAATACAAATACACTGTGTGATGTAGTAACTTTTTGGCCATTAATCAGTTTTCTTCAGAGAATTTAAAGGAATACTTTGTTAGCCACACAAAATTCAGTAGAGTTCAGATGATGAGATTATGTAAGAAAAAATGTGAATTTTCTATTATTTCATTTCCTAAAACAGAATAGTAGGCCAACCAGCAGTTGGTGTCATCTTTAAAACACTTTTTTGCAAGGACTTTCTCTGTTTCACTAAGTAATAAAATCAGGATCCAATATTTATGTAGTTTGACAGATAAAAGGTAGGATTTGGAATTAATCCTTTTATTTGAAAATGACCTTACATACTGATACAAAAATAAACAACTGCCAATATATTCCTAGAGGATTTAGGGAAAACAGAACATGAGATGTAGTGTATAACACAAACTTTCATTCAGAAAAGAAACAAAGAAAAAAGACCTCAGTTAAAAATGCTAGGTAAGCTCAACAAAGAGTGATCTGCTATTAATCCTAGGATATATATAAGGAGAAACTGTATGGGAAATTAGCCATTAGTTTACACATGTGGATGGGATCCAGAAGTTGGTCTATGCATTGTGGAAGATAGGCTGCCTATTAATTTTGGTAGCAATTTAGAAGCAACGTAACATTTTTCTATAATAACCTTGTAGATGCTAAGTTCAAACCATGGCAACTACACTTATCCTTTATTTTGATTCTTAATTCCAAGTATCTCTGGTGAAACAACAGAGTCCCTCTAACTCCATTGTTAAAATGACCTTTATATTCCAATTAACAAATCATCTGCTAAATCTATGAATCTTAATATTCAAATCTATCCCCTTCAATTCATACAATTTATCTGCAAATAGTTGTTGGGCGTCTGATTCTAAATATAATTAGCTGATAATTTTGCTTGGCTGAATTACTTTTCTGGAGGGCCCGCTAAGTCTCTCAGTTGCATTATCTAGCAATAATGAATCTGATAGGTGAAATTTTTTACTGTAATGAGGATGAGACACAGTTGTGACACCTGAGTCTAGTAATAACAGAAGACTGCTAATTATCGACAGCACTTTTTTGTGTGATGCAGAGAGAGAAAAAAACCCGTCTCATTATTAAAAAAAATAAAAAGTTACAATTATAAGTGACACCAGAGGAGAGTAAATAAAATGGAGTGATTAAAACATTGCTGCTTTAAGGGTGTTTTTAATTAAGTGGAAATGCTAATGTTGTCATACTTAGCAGATGGGATTAAAATTAGTTATTGTAAGTAACTCATATTTTGTGTTATGGTTTCCACGGCATGTCTACAAGATCTAAGAAAGTGATACATTCCATAAGACTTTTTTTTTTTTAAAAAAAAAACCAACTCATTTTCTTTACAACCCATAATAATGAACATCTTGGGGGGGGGGGGACGGACAAGCCCTGCCAAAGATTTTACCATTGTGACTTAAGTAGCTTGGAATGCAACCATAATGTCCTAGGCTGATACAATTACATTATTAGTCTGGCCTCACCCCTCTTCCCATCATCCCATTTTTGCTGAT
>NW_015386579.1:33331-53331 GCF_001527695.2 Protobothrops mucrosquamatus | reverse complement strand
AATCATTTTTTTTATACAATTGAGAGTTGTTATACCCTGCCTAAACTTGTTTGAAGGAGTTGCGGTACAACTATCAAACACCTTTGCACAATTTATCTTATTAAACTGAGGGGACGTGAGGTTGGCATCTAGAAAATCAATAAAGATAGCTATTATTTCTCCAAGGCTTGAAATTCTCTAAAGGAACAAAACAATGACACTGGCTCACAAGTCAGAGAACTCCTGAGTACAGACCTGCATTCTCTACCACTATAGGTTTATGAAAATCTACCTCATATTTCCCATCAAATAGATCAACATATAGTACTAGCAGTTTTTGAACTTAAAAAAGAAAGTATTGGCAATCACACTTTATCTATGCCCAATAATGAAAAGTATTTTAAAAGTCATTATTTTAATGAGCTGTTTTTGTTGCATCTGATTTATAGAAGTCCTCATTGACTTGCCTGTTAAATGCTATAGAATGTCGTCCTTTGGGAACTGTGTTTGGCCCCTGTTAAAAACTGTAAAAAAAGTATCTCTTTCACCAGGTTCTTAACTGTTAATTGATTTTAACTTTACATTGAAATTATGCCTTTCACTTTTAATACTCTGATTTAGCTTCTAATTAGCTGCCTATTCACTAGAGTAGAGAGCTAGGGTTTAGATCAAATAAAACAAATAGGGAAAATGCCATTCAAAGAAAAAAAAAGGTGTAATACTGGCAACTTTTGAACGTTCCAATTTTTCTTTGCTTTTCTTATTGTAAAATTCCTTTAAAAGAAGAAAGAAAAACCATCACTAGGGAGGACTCAATGCGAAATCCTGCAGAGGGAAAAGCAAGCAAATATTCTCTGGATAGGGAAGCAGAGATGCAAGTTGTTGTTATCCACTTCAATGGGCAATTAGATGATCATCAGAACATTTTCACCCTAACTGTAATCTGGTGTCTACAATTGCAGAGGGCTGGAATGAAGGATTATGCTATCTGAAAGTCGTAGGAGTTTTCCCATCAAACTCATATAAATATGATCTCATAAGCACATAGAGAACCTTCCCAGCTACAAATGTGCATTTTCACTACATTAATATATGCCCCTTGGTGCAATAAACAAATGGTTAGAACGTTAAACTGAACTAATTTTATGATATTGTAAACATAACAGACACTTACTCATGGTCTAAAAGTTGAAACAGACTTTCTGAGAAGTGACCTTGACTTGTTGAATCAAAACTTTATTATCTTTATCTCAGTAATACTTGAATCTAGTTTTTATTCCCCTGAAAAAGACAGCTTATACAAACAAAATCTTTCTCCGGAGTGTTTAGTATTTTGACCATCTGTGGGTGATAGATCCACAAAGAAAAACTTGGTTAACAAAAACAAAACAAAACCTGCTAACATTAAAAAAAAAAAGACAAAACTCCAGTACTGGGATTATAAGCACAGAAACCATTAGAACCCTTGCCCCTCCCTCCAAAAAGCCTTATTTGATTTGGAATTTATTTTTCTGTGCAACAAACTCAAAATTTCTATATTTAGTAAATGTAGAGGCCACCCATCTTATGACACTGGATCATTCACAATTACAAAAATAAAATAATAAAATAAAATAGCAATTATGTACCGCTGCATAGGGCTTTACAGCACTCTCACCTAGCCACTTACAGAGTCAGCCTATTGCCCCCCAACAATCTGGATCCTCATTTTATCAATCTCGGAAGGACGAAAGGCTGAGTCAACCTTGAGTCACTGAGGATCGAACTCCCGGCTGTGGGCAGAGTTATTTTGCAATATTGCATTCTAACCATTGTGCCACCAGGGCTCTAAAATAAAATAAATAAATAAAATAAATCCTAAATAAAATAAAAAAAATAATTACAGTTACCGGTAAATAAATAAGAGCAATAACATAAAAATAACTGTTGAGAAGACCCATCACCACTCAAAGAAGCTATGTCACAGGCTTACTCATGCTATCACAGTCTCAGGATTAATGGCGAAGCCAGGTTTTTAATGCCTTGTTTTCACAGTGCAGAGTTAGGGCAAATCTACTTTTTGAAGGGATAATGTTCCAGAGGGCAGGTGCAATGGTAGAAGGAGCTGTGCTCCTGGGTTCAGACAGATGACATTCTCTTGTAGACAGGACCCAGAGCACACCACTCCTGCCAAATCTAACAGGATGGGTAGGCATCATTTAATTAAAATCACATTCTTAAATATTTTTTTTTTGGCATATCTGAATTTGCTTGTCAGTGTTTGCCAAAATCTTTTTATCCTAGACTTGAGTGCTGTGCATTGGTCAACAGAAAAAAAAAAAAAGCAAACTGAAAAAATCCTTTTCAAACCCGTCAACTATTAAGATTTATTATAGATCAAGGCATTTCTGTTTAAGTTTCAATCCTGAGTAACAATCTTAAGCTTTTCAAATTAAAATAAATCGTTAAAAGCATTTGGTACTAATTGTCAAGATTTCTCCTTTACCTTCAACCTATCCCATTTTATACTTTCAATCTTGATGCCCCACATTAGTTTTCTGGCTGCTCAAGTTCAAGCTTTTTGCAGTACTGAGTTGTTTCTTCTTTTCATAAGGCCCTTAATTTTATTTATTTTGGGTTTTTTTTATTAGTGGCATGCTGGCTTCACTATTTTATTTTCATAGTTTCCTCCTGGATTAATTATTCTTGTTTCTACTTGTCTAATTTGTGTGTGTGTGTGTGTTGGACAATTACATTTGACCACTTTCACATTTCACTTGAATTTATAAGACTCTATTCTTTACTAATCTATATTGTGGATAAAGTAGAGTATGAGCCTTCTTCCATTTTTACATCACTCTACTATATGGCTAGAAACCTAAAAGGAGTTGCATTTCACAAGTTGGACTGATGGAAGTTTAGATGCAGCTGAATTCTGTCAAACAATAATAGTTAAAATCAAACTTTGTCTAGGTTTACTTGTTGCAATTTGATTGTACAGGAATTTTTCCTATCAGTTTACTGTTTTCTAAGAAATTGTAGTAAGAGTTATATTGTTCTTAATGGTACATACTGCAATCTTTACAAGACATGTGATGCATATTTGCATTTTCTCTGTAATTATTGCATGACTTACTATCTGCCTATGTGTATTCATCCTTTTACATTTCTCTTCCCTAAAATTTAATTGTTTATATTATTTTTATTGAAGCATGTTCAACCTTAAAACAGGGTTTATACTCTTTTTCCTGTTCTGAATGTTTATGTATTGATCTAAACATATAAAATTCCATCACAAGTGTGGAACTCATTTTAAAAATAAAAGATCGAGATACTCAGTTGGACAAATAGTCAGAAGTTAAATCGTATTGAGCTCAGTGGGTCTTCTTTCCAAATTGAGATTTGCAAGATAGTAGTCTTAAGTTTTCAGTTAAAACTACAGTTCATAATTATGTTTTATTTTTTGTTCATATCTTATCCCAATTGCTCACTTTGACTGAAAGAAAATTAATTAGTGAATTGTAATATTTGTAAATGCAAAAAATATATAAAAATGCCTATGTTAATATATATATATATCTCACAAACTAAGCCCAACAATACCTGGAACATCACTGAAGGCTTCTCCAAGGACAGAGACATGAAAATTCAGTTCCATCTTTTTCAATTTCATCAGCACTTTAAAGAAGCTTTCAGGATCTTTATCGTGTTCCCTTAAAATGAAACAGAACACACCTTGAGTTTTGAATTGTTTATTTACTTTATTTTTATGTCCATAATTCATACATGGTCTCCATACAAACCTTGAGATGGCCCATAACATAAATAAGACAATTATAAAATAAGTGCATTATAAAAATTGGTTAAAAACCTTACAGACCTTCATATAGCAGTGAGCCAACCTTGAAAATGGACAGGGTCTGGGCAGCTGCTATGGGTTGGTACCTTGTGCCTGAAGCTCCATGGAACAGAATACTCTTAGCAGATGGCAGACATCTTTTTGGTTTGGTGTGGAAGGCAATTCACTAAACCTTTTATGTGTTTCCATAACAGGTTCAGAATCACTCTAAATAAGTAGTTTTGGAGTCTCCTCTGGAAATGCTTATGTCCCAAATTAAAACCATAATTCCAGATTCAAAATGGATTGGAATCATTCATGTCTATAAGCCAGATAATCAAGCAGCCCATCTTTCAATGTCAAAGTGCTTTTAGGAGCAATGGCACGTTTTAAACCAGAGCAAAATGGACATTTTTCTGTTGTTCATTGTCCAGCAAAAAAAGCATATAGAAAATAAATTATGTAATCAGGATTTGGGCATTTAGAATCCTACCTTAGCCACGCCTATTTTCAAGTAAGCCCCTTGCATTTCATAAATAAACTGTAAGTAAGCATATATAAAACTACTGCCTTTTAGTGGTCATCAGAAACGAACAATTTCCCAATTCACATTTTCCACTGGATGATGTCTCCTAAGATATATCATGATACAAAATAATTTTATACACAACTGACATGTATGCAAGTCTCTGAAGGCCCAGAGTGTGTTAAAGAGTTATAAATAAGCTAAGCTAAAAGCAATATTTAAAAGGTCAATCTTAATCTTCTTAAAACATTTAACAAAGGAGCTTTCTCTTATTTCAGTTGTAGAGGGGACTCAGAATGGAGAGAAGCGGAAAATGGACATTTTAATACTGCCTTATGAATGTACAATGAGAAACTCATTTTTTTCCAAGCATCAGAAAATAAAGCAGCCAAATCTCACTTTCAAGTATGTGCTTGTAATTAAAACAAGACAACATTTAGAAAATCCAACACCACATTAATAGTGACTGAGAATAGAATAGAAAGAATAGAATAGAATAGAATAGAATAGAATAGAATAGAATAGAATAGAATAGAATAGCTTTATTGGTCAAGTGTGACTAGACACACAAGGAATTTGTCTCCGGTACATAAGCTCCTGATGTACATGCAAAAATCATAATAATAAAGGATAATAATCATAATAATGATATCATAATAATAATGGCTGATGATACCTGAGCTTTTCAGTTCTTATTATCAACTTATATAATTTGTGGATGGTCTGAATAGAAGCAAATACATTTGCACTATATACTGAGCATGTACTGTATATTCTATAATTTAAAGCCCAAAATAGGATGGAATGAGCAACTATATAAATTAGATGTATAATTAGTCCAGGGGTCCTCAAACTTTTTAAAAAGGGGGCCAGTTCATTGTCCCTCAGACTGTTGGGGGCCGGACTATAGTTTGAAAAAAAATTAATGGTTATAACCAAAGCATTATTAGTGATAGGATGGGAGACCACCAGGATAGGCCAGAAGGAGGGGGCAAGAGGATGGTAAAAGAGCAACAGGGCAGGACTTCCCTCAGACCCTCCCTTCCTCTCATTCCAATCTCCTCCCTCCCTCCCCTCTTCTTTCTTCCCTGCCTCCCTCTTTCTCATTCTCATCTCATTCCTTCCCTTCCTTCCTCCCTCCCTATTATCCTTCTTTACCTGCCTCCCTCCTTCTCATCTCATTCCTTCTTTCCTCCCTCCCTCCCTCTTTCTCATTCCCATCTCCTTCCTTCCTCCCTCCCTCCGTGTCCAAGAAGGGACAAGGGGAGGGGGAAGAGTTGCCAGCATGGCCGGTGCCCGTGCTGCCAGTGGCCATCACTTGAAAGGCCACTGTAAATTCCTGGACAAGAGCTGCACAACCTTAAGAGCAGAGTGGCGGGAAGATATATGTGATGAGGGAGGGAGAAAAACAGGCAAGAAATGCAACTGGGGAGGAGTCACCCTCCACGAGAAATGAAGAAAGGCATCTGCCAACTCTCACTCCGCTCACAGCGTCCCCTCCCCCATAACCCACAGAGCCGGGTGTGTGAAGTGGGCGAGGGCCAATTGCTGGTCACCTCCAGCCGATGGTGCCTTTCTTCGTTCCTCGTGGAGGGTGACTCCTCCCCAGATGCGTTTCTTGCCTGTTTTACACTGCAATTTGTGTGCACGCCCAGCATGGATGGCTGCCACGAAGTTATAGATTGGGTACCGGCTGACCTGTTTTATCTCCTCTGCTCTCTCCCCCCTCCCTTTTCTCTTCGGTGCAGCTCCATCTGACTCCTCTTCCCAAGGCTGCATCTTTTTTCTCTCTCCCTCTCCCGCCAAAACTGCCTGCTTTTATAGCCTCCCCTGTCTCCATCCCCCTCTCTTCTCTTCTGGGTGTGCCGGAAGTGCCGATCCTGGGGCCTTTGTCTGGCCCCAGCAGCCCTGCAACTCCAGATGATTATCTCAAGGCAAGTCCTGCGCTGTGCCGCTTTAGCTCATTCCCTCCCCCTGCTATACTTATCTAGGCCAGGCAGGGACACGTACCACCTGCCATGTACTAGCATACCACAGGTTGAAAAGCCCTGCACTACACCACCATTTGCCCGGCAAATGCATCCGGCCCACAGGCCGTAGTTTGAGGACCCCTGAAATAGTCTCTTACCTTACCAAGGCACGGGGCTGGAAAGGACCAATCAGAGTGGGTCCTCGCCTAATGACTGCAGGGGGAGGGGGGGAAAGGATTTGGTTAATGAAGGCAACTGGGAGTGCCAGAATTTTTATTGCTAAAGTTTTTATCACCTGACATCCTACTTTACAACCACAGTGGCCTTTGGGGACAAAACATTAAGTGTGTCAAGCAATAACATCCAATGTTAGCAGAGTTATTTCTTTCGGAACCTGACAAAGTGATTGAAGCAGAACCTGAACTATATTCCAGTGATTTTTATCCTGCACAGAAAGGTGCTTGGTGATTTCTTTCTTAAATCACATTATTTCATTTTTTGAGCACTTACATGAAGTTTGGAAAGAACTAAACATTTTATACCAACTTTCATGCTCACGTGGAAGAAATCTTCCAAGAAAATAATAATTTATCAAATTTAATAAATTTTGAAATCAAAACTAAAATCTAAATGGTGAAAACAATATTAAAGCCATTAATACCTGGGCAGTTCCTGTTATTCAATACGTGGCAGGAAGATTTAATTGCACTCAGATGGAACTTGATAACTTGAATTGGAAGACAAGAAAACTAATGACAATGCATCATGGTTTGCATCCAAGAAGTGATATTGATTTGCTGAATTTGCCAAGACAGAAAATTCCTACAGATGAAACAAACTGTAGAGGAAGAAAAGCATGGCCTGAATGACTACATGAAGACAAGACAAGCACTTTTGATGAAGGAAGTCAATCAAGGAAAACACTTGAAAACCACAAAGGTAAAGGCTGAATATGGGAAAGAAAAAAAAATGAAAACCAATTTGTTAATTGGAAGAACAAGCCAATGCATGGTCAAAGAGCTTTTGCTTCCAAGGTTTTTACAGAGAGAGAGAGAGAGAGAGAGAGAGAGAGAGAGAGAGAGAGAGAGGGAGGGAGGGAGGGAGGGAGGGAGAGGGAGAGAGAGGGAGAGGGAGGGAGAGACAGAAAAAGAGAGGGGGAGGGAGAGAGGGAGGAAAGGAGAGAGGGAGAGAGGGAGAGGGAGAAGGAGGGAGAGAGAGAGAGACACAGAAAGAGAGAGGGAGAGGGAGAGAGGGAGGAAGGGAGAGGGAGGGAGGGAGAGAAACAGAGACATGGCACGGTGGCCTAGAGGTGAAGATGCTCACCTCACATTTGGGAGCTTGAGAGTTCAATCCTAGGCAGTAACAGATTGTTCTCTAATAGGGTGCAAAAAAAAAACAACAAAAAAATCTCCTGCAAACTCTACATCAGGAAGCCTATTCTCCAAAGCACCTGAAGATAGAACAAGAAGCAATGGATGGAAACCAATAAAGGAAATAACCAACCTAGAAATAAGGAGAAATTTCTTGAGAGTGAGTATAATTAATCAGTGGAACAGCTTGGCGGTGGGTGCTCTATCATTGGAGGTTTTTAAGAAAAGATTGGACAACCATTTGTCTGAAATGGTATCGGGTCTCCTGCTTGAGCAGGGTGTTTGATTAGAAGACCTCCAATGTACATTCCAATTCTGCTATTCTATTAATACTTGAATAATATAGATGGAAAATAAGATTAAAAACCCACACCGTGTTCATTAAGGTCAGGAGTGTTAAAGCAAGACAATGAAGGTTTTACTTTACTGGCTCAAGAACAAGCTAACTAACTGCATGAAGGAAAAAATTCAGCATCTAATAAACAATTGCAAATTCTGCCTTGTGGTGAAAAGAATGAAGCAACTGACGATTTCATCAGTGGCTGCAGCAAAAGTTTGCAAACTGACCTCAAGCAACGTCTTGACTAAGTTGCCAGAATTATTCAATAATTCATCAGAGGTTTGGATCTGAATGCAGTAAAAACCACTGGGACCATCGAGTTGAAAAGGTTTTAGAAAATGAGCGGGTTAAAATTTTCTGAGCCTTTAAGATCCAAACAGACAGGCAACTTGCTCATATCATGCCTGATACAACAGTTACCAAAATGAAGAAAGTCTAATTCATTGTTGTTGCTATTCTGGATGATGCTAGGATTGAGGAAAAACAATTGCAAAAAAAAATTATGAAATACTGGGACTTGCAGATCAAGTTAGAACTGAAGAAGTTTCTTGATGAGAAGTAAACATTTTCAAAAAAAAAAAAAAACACCCCAAGAAAATCCAACTGCCTTTTGGAAAAAAATACCTTTGGAATAATCTGATGTTGAATGCTTATGGGGAAAAAAAATCTGATATCGTAGCAATATCAGCTCATGTAGCAGTCATGATTGGGGCTCTTGGAGCAATACCTAAAGGATATTGGAAATATTGAATTTACCAGACCTCGTAACCCTAATATTACAAACAAGCCCACCCTGCTCGGAACTGCCTACATTCTTAGATACTACCTTTGTAATTCTTAGGTGTTTGGTTAGGGCTTGAATTATTAAGTTTCCACCGGTCTTAGATTGTGAGTCTAACCATAGATTGCCCCACACATAATAATTTATTAAATTTTGTTTGCTTGCTGCCCAATTCTTAAAGACTCTGGATGATTTACAACAGTCAAAGACATTATAATAAAACCAGTAAAAGGTAACATTTGTAAAGCAATGCAAAAAAGTGGTTGCTATTTATGGACCAGGATTGGTGATGTCCAAGAGTAGAAAACATAAGGTTTAATCAGTAACCGAGCGTGCTTACTGCAATTCTGTGCAGTGTGTTTTCAACTAACTTTCAAATGTAGTTAAGTATGAATACAGGTGGCCTTTGTTATATGTGAGGGTTTTGTTCCAGCCCAACCACTGCAACTAATGAAACCACAGATAACAAGATCTTGGGGGGGGGGGGAGAAACATACTTCATGCATACTTAAAATCCTACTTGCCATTTTGTGCCTTGAATAAAATACTTTCAAAACACTACTATGTTTTCCTTGAAACAGAACTGTGCACCCAAAAAAAAATGCAGACACACATAACCCTTACTGCAGAAAATGAGGTCAGTATCCACCAACCATGTGAGACTACAGGTAACAGAACCACAGATAATAAAAGTCACTGGTTTTATTAGATTAAACCTTCTTTTCTACATGGATGCACTTTTCTGTTTATCAGAACAAAAAAAAGTGCTATACTATTTTCAACTCTCTGCAGGTTTATTTTAGCCTTCCTCAAAATAGAGACAGTTCAGAGATATGGATGTTGGGAAAGGGTGACTGGAAAATAATTAGTTTACACAGATTTAGAAATGATAGAAAAAAGGTCAAATTCTTATATTCCATTCAGGAAAAAGTCTATGGAGATTCTCAGTCGTTAAGGTCATGGTTGTCCCAAAGGTGCTTTTTCAAGAGGCAACTGGACTTCCTTTGTTTTTCCTTGAAGACATTTCATATCTCATCCAAGAAGCTTCTTCAGTTCTGAGAAGCAAAATGTCTTCAAGGAAAAACAAAGAAACCCCAGTTGCCTCTAGAAAAAGCACCTTTGGGACATTCAGGAAAAAGCTTTAAACAGTTAAAAAAAATCCCCATGAATATTCCTGAGGCCAGCAGAGTTTGCATCATAACATGGAAACTAGAGCCAGATACACCATTGTGATCACACTAAATATATACAAATTAAGGAAGAGGAACCTGAGGAAAGAGTACCCCATCTCAAGTCTGGGGGTTTCTCTTAACATAAGGCTTTAAAATATTAGACCTTACCTTACTCGGGATAATAAAGAAATACTTTTTCAGATTAGACAGGAACTCTTATTAATTGTTTATTCTGATTGATGAGTCTTATCATATGGGCTGTCTCTGCTAATTAACGATTTGATTTTAGTAATGGTTTTAATGTGCTACATTTTCATAGGCAGTCCACTGAGGTGCTCAAGCTCAAACTCATGAAGAAGATGTTGTTGATCAGCTAAATTGGTGGTGCATCAGCAGAATCTGTTCTTTGTCCCTGAATTTTAGTCTCCGGAACAGATGTTCATATCCAATCAACTGCAGAATAACATTTCTGGTAACAGCCACATTCACATGGAAGATCCTCACCAGTGGTACCCTCCCCACTCTTGGAATCATAGCTGCTGCAACACTTGAAAAAAATATTGGTTAATTAGCAAATCATACCATGGTGGCACAGTGCATTGCAGGCTAACTTTGCCCAATCCTGATCAGCTCAAGGTTGATTCACCCTTCCATCCTTCTGAGGTCAGTATAATGAGGACCCAGATTGTTGGGGGCAATATGCTGACTCTATAAACTGCCCAAAAAATGCTGTAAAGCACTAGGGAATGCCATATAAGCCTAAGTGCTATTGCTACTGTACTGCTATACATTAAAGTGAGGGAGAGAGTTGGAGATAAGGAGGAAAAAAATGAAGTACACATAAGGACACACACACACAAACAGACACTTCAGAGAACATCTATAACAACTTTGCTAAGAACATCAGAAAGAGTACAATAGGCATTTCATGAGATTCAAAACAGATCATACTTGCTTTTCAGGAAATATATCATAGTTTTCAGGCAAAAATGTGTTAGGAAGGAAGGAAGGAAGGAAGGAAGGAAGGAAGGAAGGAAGGAATAATGATATTCAAGAAGAAACTGATCATTGATCCTGCAATATAAACCCTTAGGAAGCAACCCATATCTGAAGAGAGAGACAATAATCAGGATCTGTTTTTTGAATTGTTACAGAAGTAAAGAAGTTTTTTCTAGAGTTCTGAATATTTTATGCAGAAATAAAAAAAAAAAAACAGTAATAGGGGTAGGGACTAGAAACCTGGAGATAATGAACTCTACTTCTCCCTTGGGTGTGAAAGCTGCCTGGATGATTTTGGGCCAGTCCACACAGGGTGGTTGTGTGGAAAATAGGAGATGGGAGAATTATGTATATTGTATAATTATGTATACTGTATAATTAAGTAAAGGGAATCTAGAAACATAATAATAATAATAATAATAATAATAATAATAATAATAATAATAATAATAATAATAATAATAATAATAATAATAATAATAATAATAATAATATATTTAGACTTCAGAAAATATGATGTGAAAACACCTGAAGTCTTTGAGCAGAACATTTTGAAATTTAAAGAATATAATTATTCTGTATCAGAACAAAAAATGCTGGAAAGTAAATATAACAGAGTTTCATTTTGCCATTTGCCAGATAACTGAATAAAACATATGGCATATACAGTATATGTAATATCTCCTAAAACTATGCACAATAAAAACGTATTATATTGCTAAACTTTTTGAAAACTTTTCTGAGAGCAAGATAGTTACCATCCCAAACATATATTTAGCTATTCAAATTTAGAGTTTCTGAAGGTCAGATAAGTACATAACTGCTTAACAGACAGAATCAGAATGATACCTCTGAACATCTCCAAGCTCTGTTGAGCTTATATGCTGTTCCTTAGGTGAGGTATTAGCAAAGCTTATTTATTTTCATTTCCATGGCTTTTATTTTCTCGTTCCCTTGTGATAAAGCTGATTTCTATGATGATTCCCTTCTTAATTTTAATATCCTCTTTTACTCATCATATAGACATAAGAATTTTCCTGAAAATAATGAAATTCTTCCAAAGGAAATGAAGACAACCAAGAGGGGGAGGGAAGCAGCAAATGCTTACTTTTCAATTAATTGATCCTCCGTCATATGCACATATGAAATATTTTTTCCATGCAAGGAAAATAAGGTTAATTAACATAAAAACCCTTCACTCGTGGAGGTGTTGAATTTTGTATTTTATTCATGCTACTGTAAGTGCCTTGATTTCCCAGTAATGACCTAGTTCTCCTAATGAGTAACATTAACCCCTGGCTGTAGCTGTCCAGGACTTAATTGTCAAGTGAAGCTGAAATAAGGAGAGTTTGCCGATCAGCAGGTATGTGGTATATTAACTCATGTCATTTCAGACCCTAATAAATAAATCTGTTGCTACGGCAACAGGAACATCAGCTATATCACTTTTTTTTCCCTAAGCTTTATAAAAGTAACTGTCTTTCACACCAAGCTTTTAAAAAGGAAATTAACTATATGTAACCATAATTAGAAGAAACATCATTTCTCATCCCAGGAATATATCTACATTAATGAGAAAAGTCACTGCAAAAAGAGGGAAATATTTTTTTTTACAGTGGTCAGGGGAAGTGAAGGAATGCAGTGTTAAGATCCTCACTTTCTTCAAATAAGAACAGATTAGGAAATTAGTGGTGCAGCACTTCAGATGTGGTGTTCCAGGCACACTGAATAGTAATCATACTTACTATCCTACTAACATAAAGTAGTAACCTCTCCAACCCATTCTAAAGGTTGTCCAGAAGCCTCCACAACTTATAATGGGAATTATAGTCCAGTCCATATAAAGAAGCCTGAGGAACTGCTGTGCCACCTGATCTGAAAGTGAAGAACATTGGCAGTCCAAGAAAGTTCATATACAACTGCGGCAAAATGATAATTTAACAACTCTAAACTAGGTCAAAATCTGTAATATTAATAAGAGCTGATGTAGGAGAAGGAGTGCAGAACCTGGAGGTGGAATTAAAAGAGGGAACAGCCTAGAATCCCTATGTGGCCACAAGTGAACAAAGTCCAACCCCTCTTGAATTCTGTTGATCCTTATCTAAATCCAAACATGTGCTAACTGTTAGTTGAGAAGATTCGTGTGCACAGGCATGATTAGCAATAAATCAGTTTAATTGGGATCTTCCCATGTGGGTCTGGTCTTTTGTGCTTGACAACTGAAAGATTAGAAGAGAATATCTTCCTATGCAAGGCAACTATTGCATCTAAATGTCTATGGAGGTTCTCAGTCATCCAGGTCATAGTTATTCCAAAGATGCTTTTCCAACTGGACTTTCTTATTTTTCTTTGAAGACGTTTCACTTCTCATAGAAGAAGCTTCCTCAGCTCTGACTGGATAGTGGGGAATGAAAGGATTTATATTCCTTGCAGACAGTGGTGCATTTGCATTCTTTTAGTGAGTCGTTAAAGCTACCTGGAGGCTGGCGTGGCATGGAAGGTGGGAGGGAGGTCGTGGCTCAGCAGACGGGTCCCCGTCTGCCCGTGAATGTCGGGCCCGCGAGGCTCGACACCTGTGTCTTCAGGGTCACCTGAGTAGTGCAAATAGGTGTGGAGCCTTCTTGGAACTGTCGAAAGGACTGTGTTGTAGACTGGAAATAGATGATGTCGTATTCCCCCCTCCCTCTTTTGAGAGAGGGCTGTTCAGTTTTGATATAATGGCCTCTTTGACCCCTCCTTCAAACCAGAGGTCCTCTCTGTCCTCTGTCCTCAAAGAGGCCATCTATGTCAAAATTGAACAGCCTTCTCTCAACAGAGGGGGGAAGGAAATACGACATCATCTATCTCCAGTCTACAACACAGTGCTTTCAACAGTTCCAAGGAGGCTCCACACCCATTTGACTATTCAGGTGACCCTGAAGACACAGATAAGCCTCCAGTTAGCTTTAATGACTCACTAAAAGAATGCAAATGAACAGCTGTCTGCAAGGAATATGAATCCTTTCATTCCCCACCATCCAGTTAGAGCTGAAAAAGCTTCTTGGATGAAAAGCAAAACATCTTCAAAGAAAAACAAGACAATCCAGTTGCCTCATAAAAAAAGCATCTTTGGGATTTTGCACCTAAAGTCTTCCTACACTAACATGGTTGTCACAATCTCCCAAACTGATCCAGTACTTTAAAAAACATCCTTTCATAACATACAACTTGAATTATAAAATCTTCTTTCTGTGAAGGAACAGCAGGAACAGTTCCTCAACTATGAGCAAACTAAGGCCAATAGACAACGAAAGAAATGCCTACTTCTCACGTCCTTTACAAAGATTTAAGGCCAGTGTAGAGTATCACATTAAGTGAAGGAGAGATCAAAGGAATTTAATTTGAGGCATCAAAATCAGGTAATTTATTCTTTCCTACATTTGAACTAAAGATGATATCTTTGGTGGTAAAAGAGTGAATATAGCACTCAGATTCCTCATTCCCTTTTACAGAAAGGTAGAATAGCAAAAAAAAAAAAAGTATTTATTACTGGAAAAGGAAAAAGCCAAGTGGTGATAATTGCCAAAGGACATAAGTGGTTGAAATTAAAAGTTAAAACTTTCACTAGAGGCAATAATGTCCCTTCTTATCACATTAGTAACCACTTCCACCCTGTGTCTGAGGAGGAGAATGGTGAAGGATTGCCTGAAGCGCTGTGGAAAAGGCATTATGCGGTAGAGGTGATTAAGATCAGAAAGAAAAATTAGGATGAATCAGAAGAAAAGAAATTGGTATTTATTTATTGGTACTTCTCCTTTGAAAACATAAATAAAGCCAGAATTGCAATGGCTTTAGATTTTTTTTAAAAAATGGATGTATTTTCAAAACAGCAATAGACAATCCCTCCATGCCTTATGCCAGACATGTCAAACACAAGGCCCAGGGGCCGGATGCGGCCCCCGAAGTGGTTTCATGTGGCCCATGAAGCCATCCTGGAAACAGTGAGGGAACGGCCCCCGCTACCTTGGCCCTGGCCCAGGCCAGCTGGGAGCCAATGTACAATTTTATGCTGGCCATCTTGGCACTTGCCCCGGTGGACCATGCCTTGGCACTTGCCCCGGTCCCACCCTCTTCTGCCAGAGACCCTCAGATCTGTCCCAATCCTGCCCAGGCCCCCACAGGCACCCTTGACGCGAATGATGTAGAACTGGCCACGCCCACCCAGTAGGCCACACCCACTCCATCCATGCCCACCCAGTAGGCTGCACCCACTCTGGCCACACCCACCTGGCCCCCCAAGGGCAACTGCAATGCTGATGCGGCCCTCAGTGAAATTGAGTTTGACACTCCTCCCTTATGCAAATGGGATATGATAGAAGGTGTATACATTCTTTATATTCTGAGAATATACATTCATTCCTTTGTAGTAAATGCGGTATGAACAGAGATGAAACGAGAGAAACAATGTACCAATGGAAACTACTATGGAAAACTTTGATGTGGCCTCTAGCTTTCACTATAAAGAAGTATACTAAAATAAAATAACAGACTCGTCCATATGGGTGATATGTGTCTTCTTTAATCTTTGGTCCTCTACCAGAGTCTTCAGAGTTTGAGGTTCTGCACAGTAACTTAGCTGTTCCTAGCACTGCACTCTTCTGAGCAGAGAGCTCTGATGTTCTTCCCAGGATCTATCAGAGCCATTTTTCCCAGTGTAGGAATCAAAGTCCCGAATATTCCTACCACCACTGGGATTATTTTGGCCTTTACTTTCCACATCCTCTCTAGTTCCTCCTTCAGCCCCTAGTACTTCTCCATTTTCTCATACTCTTTCCTGATTTTGATGTCACTTGACACCACTGCATCTATTGTCTTGTCTACTACTACCATAGTGTCTGGTTGATTGGCCAATATCTGCCTGTCCATCTGGATCTGGAAGTGCCACAAGATCTTAGCCTTATTATTTTCCAGATCTTCTGTGGAATCTTCCATCTGGACTTGGAAGGGTCTAATCCATATGCTATGCATATGTTCCTGTACATAGTACCAATTACTTGGTTATGCAATTCAATGTCTGTTGTTTCTGTCTCCATCTTACACCCTGACAGTATGTGTTGGGCTGCCATTGAGGCCTCCGTGCAAAGTCTGCACCTTGGACCCTGTTTAGTGTAGTAGACCTCTGCTTCTATGGATCTGGTGGTTAGTGCCTGTTTTTGTGCCACTATGATAAATGTATCAGTGCTGACCAGCCCTTTCCAGCCATCTCCTTTCTTTCTCTTCCACCATCATCCACTAAATTTTCCTTAATTCACATAATGAAGGAAAGCTATATTGGATCCAGGCAGCAGCCATTCCAGAATCAAAATAGAGCTGGAAGGGATCTTGGAGGTCTTCTAGTCCAACCTCCTATACTACTTCAGACAGGTGACTGTCCAGTCTCTTCTTAAAAACTTCCAGTGGTGAAGCAGCCACAACTTCTGGTGGCAAACTGTTCCACTGGTTAATTGTCCTCACTGTTCAGAAGTTTCTCCTTAATTCCAGGTTGCTTCTCTCCTTGATTAGTTTCCATTCATTGTTTTTTGTCCTGCCTTCTGGTGCTTTGGAAGATAAGTTGACCCCCTCCTCTTTGTGGCAACCTCTCAAATACTGGAACACTGCTATCATGTCCCCCCTAAGCCTTCTTTTCTCTAGACTAGCTGAACCCAAATCCTGCAACCGTTCTTCATATGTTTAAGTCTCCAGGCCTTTAATCATCTTAGTTGTTCTTCTTTTCACTTTTTCCAAAGTCTCACCATCTTTTTTGTAATGTGGTGACCAAAACTGGATGCAGTATTGCAGGCGAGGCCTTACTCAGGCTTTATAAAGTGGTACTAATACTTCACATGATTTTGATTCTATTTCTCTGTTTATACAACTAAGGATCGTATTAGCTTTTTTGGCTGCTGCCACACACTGCTGGCTCATATTTAAGTGATCGTCCACTAGGACTCCTCTCACAATTACTGTTTTTGAGCCAGGTTTTGCCTATTCCAGTGATGGCAAACCTTTTAGAGACCGACTGCTCAAACTGCAACACCAAACCCACTTATGCATCGTCGGGTGCTGGGTGGGTGTGGCCCATTGGGTGGGCATGGCTGCGGTAATGGCAGACTGGGTGGGACTTAAAAGTTTGATTAATCAATTCCAACTTTGCAAGATCTTTTTTTTCCCTGCGAGAAGTTGAAATTGACTGATTGATTGAACCTTTTTTTTGTACATGGCGGCAGAGGCCTAAAGCAAAAAGGTTTTATAAAACTCAGCTGAAGACCTAGGACTGGGGTAACGGCGCGGGTGCCCACAGAGAGGGCTCTGAGTGCCACCTCTGGCACCCGTGCCATAGGTTCGCCACCATTGGCTATTCCCTCATCTAAGTCATTTATGAAGATATTGAAGAGTACTGGGCCTAAGACGGAACCTTGTGATTCCCCACTGCTTACTTCCCCCCATGTAGATGAAGTACCATTAAGGACATTGAGTACAGTTTGTCATCCAGTTACAAATCTGGTGATGATGTTGTCTATCTCACATTTTTCGAGCTTACCAAGATGTAGGTTGTGGTCTACCATGTTTCCCTGACGACTGGATGTTATATTAATTTTTGCTTCTAAAGATGCATTAGGGCTTATTTTCTCATTAGGTCTTATTCTGGGGAAAATACGGTACTAAATGCGTCTGCCTGGCTGACGATCTTAACTGGGGCTTATTTTTGGGGGTGGGGCTTATATTACGAGCATCCTGAAAAAATCATGCTAGGGCTTATTTTCTAGTTGGGTCTTATTTTCGGAGAAATAGGGTACTTTGTCGCATGTCTTGCTGAAATCTAAGTATATTATGTCCACAGCATTTCACTGGTCTATTAATTTAGTCACTTTATGAGAGATTGGTTTGGCACAATCTATTTTAACAAACCCATGCTGGCTTTTAGTTATAACTTTATTTGTTTCTAGATGTTTGCAGATTTGTATTTTGATTATCTTTTCTAGTATCTTCCCAGGTATTGATGTTAGGCTGATTGGGCTGTAGTTTCCTGAGTCTGGTTTTCCCCCCCTTTTTTGAAGATGGCAACCACATCAGCTCTTTCCAACCACATCAGAAATTTCCCAGTGCTGCAGGATTTTTGAAAGATATGGTACAATGGTTCTGAGATAACATCTGCCAGTTCCTTCAGAATTCTGGGATGTAATCCATCAGGTCCCAGTGATTTATATTCGTCAAGGTCCTCTTAAGTGGACCTACTGTTTCCTTGACTTTTTTCTTGTTATTTATATGTTGAAAGAAACTTTTTTAAAAATTATTTTTGACTTTTGTTGCAAGTCTTTGTTCATTCTGAGCCTTTGCTTTCCTGAGTTCATCTTTGAAGATTCGGGCTATCAGCTGATATTCTGCCTTAGTTATGTGTCTCTCTTTCCATTTTTTGTCCTTTTTGTCTTTCAGTTTATCAGAGAGATCTTTCTGCAATCATGCTGGTTTCTTCTTGGATTTCTTGTTTTTCTTTTTTTTCTGTAATTCCTGCCAACTCATTTCTGTTAAAACATCCAGATTTGTAAAGCCCTATTTATCAAACTATAGTTTCCATTTTCTTATTAAGACTTTCCATTATAAAATCAAATAGAGAAATACTAGGAATAGTAACATATAGTAATTACCAAGGACCCAACTAGTCTTCATTTTGGCAATGTTGAGATCTCAGCTCCCTCCTTGCCAATAATATGGGATATGCCAGACTAGAGACTAAAAGGGAAGCAAAATAATTCTTAATCTTCTGAACATACTGTTCAAAGAAAATGTCTCCTACAAACACATTCCTGTTTTTAAAATATTATCTAGAGGTGGGGGGGGGGAAACCAGGCAAAGATACAATTAAGCATCTTCCACACTTTTATTTTTAAAGTTCCCATTTAAAAGAAGAAATTTGTGCTTAACACTGTTATATCAGTATAAAGTTTTTATTACCAATTATCCACATAGCTACCTATCAGTGTACCAGACCAGATTGTAATAACTACAAAAGTGAATAGATTAATTCTGACTTTTCATCTACCATTATGGAAGTCTTTTTTTTTTAATTTTGGCAAATCACACCTTGCAAATTAAATACAAAAATTTGGTATTTGAATAAGATGGTGAAAGAAGATGATTGTTTAGTAGTATATCTTCTCAAACAGGATTGTCTAAAAACTATTTGGATATATGTGTCAAACTTAATCCTAGCAACAAATGACTTCTCTATAATGCAGTGCACTTCAACTTGCTTGTGACATCTTAAAATTTTTCTAACATGGTCTGACAAAAGGAAAATCATTATTTCAGATAAGTTAAGATATTGTTTATTATTCTTTGCTCCCGTTACCTAGGAAGCCTGTACTTTCATTTGACTCTTTTCTATAAACATATTAAGTCTTTGCCCATAATCCTGATTTCAGTTAATTTATGATGTTGGAATATTGCTCTAATAGGACAAAGTTCTATATATTTCGTCATCATACACATATTTCTCTACTGTGATTTAACCTGCCTCCCTTTCTTGCCCACACAATATCTATATGAATCTCAATGTAATATTGTCAAGTTCTGTTTCTTGACAATTGTTAGGAATAAAAGTACAGCTTTTTGCCTGAGTTATGTGAACATATATGCGTAAAGTATTACTGACATCCAAGAGTAAAAGACTTAGATTCTAATACAAGAAAAATGTCTGCCTCAAGTTACTTATGAGATTTTTGGTAATCTTGAAGAATTCATTAACTCTCATTCTTAGATGCCATCTATAAAATTGCATAAAAAGATTTGGGGTTCTTGTTCTGTTTAATAATATTTTTTAAACAGAAGAAAGTTATATATACACACACAAACACACACGATGACTATATACAGTATATTATTTATTTTATGACATTTTACCACCCATGTGATCAGCTGTAATGTATGATATGTTGTATACCAAACTTTGTTTTCAGAAAGAAAATATCACCCTATAATACTGAATGTAAACTTGAAGGATCTTTTTTAATTCTTTTTTTTAAAAAAT
>NW_015386579.1:13331-28331 GCF_001527695.2 Protobothrops mucrosquamatus | reverse complement strand
AACAATCACAAAACAATACCTTACTCAAGGAACTACAAAGAAGAGAACCACATCCCCACTAACACTGGTAAGGAAAGCTATTGTAAATAACAGGGAACCAACCCCACACTCAGTAGCACTGATGATCTTTCCTAGTCGGATAAAGAAAAGCCTGCAAGCAAACAATCCAGCTAGGAGAGGCCAAGGACTCCACAGTTCAACCCTGACCTATGGATATTCTCTTCTATTAGTACAGACATATCAAACACAAGGCCCGGGGGCCGGATGCGGCCTGCGAAGTGGTTTCATGTGGCCCGCGAAGCCATCCTGGAAACAGTGAGGGAACGGCCCCCTCTGCCTTGGCCCTGGCCCAGGCCAGCTGGGAGCCAATGTACAATTTTGTGGTGGCCATCTATGCTGAAACACATTCAGTCTTAGCTCCATAAGCCCCCCCCCCCCGCATGGCCTGAGAGGAACAGTGTGGCTCCTCCCATGGACCATGCCTTGGCACTTGCCCCGGTCCCACCCCCTTCTGCCAGAGACCCTCAGATCTGTCCCACTCCTGCCCAGGCCCTCACAGGCACCCTTGACGCGAACGATGTAGAGCTGGCCCCACCCACCCAGTAGGCCACACCCACTCCATCCATGCCCACCCAGGCTGCACCCACCCTGGCCACACCCACCCGGCCCCCTAAGGGCAACCACAATGCTGATGCGGCCCTCAATGAAATTGAGTTTGACACCCCTGTATTAGTATGAATATTAAAAGAAAACAAAATTCTAAAAGCTTTATCACCAGACCAAAATAGCACGGTTTCCAAATTCAAATTCTATTCGACGTAATACCTCAGTGTGGATGTTACACTCACCATCTATGAGGCCAAACAATGTGCAAAGGCCTCTGCTGATGTTTCAAGCTGCCCACACTGTGATCAAGAGGAGTGGCCCATTCGCTCTCTTCTCCTTGACAAAGGTGCTGTTTCTCTGGCCAGGAGCAACAAAATCCAGACTCTACTTTTTGGTGTCCAGGTGTTTGGTCTAAATTGTGGATACTGATGATATTTGCAGTTTCACACGTCTGTTCTTGAAAAGGCATCTCAAAAAGCAAAGATGTATCTCCAATTCCTTTAGCACCCAGGGCTTCTGCAGTGTGGGGCAGTGTGTTTTTTAGCATAAACCTGTTACAAATAAATAAGTAAAATTATCCTTCTTGCAAAAGCCATCCATTTTAAAGACAGCTCAAAACTTTTGAATACACTGGGTTTTTTTTTAAACAACCCCAATATTATATAGGGTTAGGGTTAGGGTTAGTGTTTTGTCAGAGGGATAATAATGCAGGCAAATGGATGGAGCCACCAAAATCTATCTTCAAGACAAGGATAGTTTTGAACCATTATAATATATCATTACAGGAACACAGCAACTAGTAATACTCATTACAGATAGTTCTTGCTTACTGACCATGTGTTCAGCGATTTTTTTGAAGATATAAGGGTGCTGAAAAAGGAGACTTATAATCATAGTTCTGGCCATCACACACACATACACCCCTGCAGTCACCTGATCACAATCTGAGTGCTTGGCAACTGGTTCATACTTAATAAGGCTATATTGTCCTGCAGTCACATGACCACTCTTTGTGACTTTCCCTCCCAGCTTTCCCCAAGCAAAGGCAATAAAGAAGCCGGCAGGGAAGATCACAAGTCATCTTGAAAGTTGCTTGCACACTTCTACCCCGCCCCCGGCTGCAGCCACCCCCGCAGGCTCATCTCACTCATGCAGGCCACGGACAGACCCTTCTCCAAATAGCAGCAATCCCCTAGGTCAGGGGTAGGCAACCTTGGCTCTTTTATGACTTGTGGACTTCAACTCCCAGAATTCCTGAGCCAGCCATGCTGGCTCAGGAATTCTGGGAGTTGAAGTCCATGAGTCATAAAAGAGCCAAGGTTGCCTACCCCTGGCCTAGGCTCCCCAATGTCTCACGGGACACTCGAACACTCTCCCCGGCCCAGCAGCAATCAACCTGGCTGCTTAACCTCCTTTTAAAAAGGAAATCCCAGAAATTAAATGCAAGGCCTTTTGTATTAAAGCATATGGAATATCTTTTCAGTCTCTTTTAAACAACCAACCACCAGGGAAATAATGTAGTTGTGTTTCTTTCCTACGACTGAAATACTTTTATTTTTCCTCCACTTGCAAATATCTATATGGAAAACGTTCCTCCCTAGGGAACGGTTTCCAAAGCGGCTTGTGATTCAAGAACGTGTATGTGAAAAGAAAGCTCTGCCGTAAAATTCTTGGATTTCTGTTGTTGTAGGGTTTTTTGCCAACACCCCTCCTCCCAAAAACCAACCAGCATAGCTACTTCTTTATTGATTCTGAGTTACAAAGTTTGGGTGCAATCTTTTACCTCTTTACCCTGGTTCTTACATCCAGTTATGCAGTGCCTTACCTCATGATATTTTCCAAGATATTAGTCCTCATAAATCCATTCTGTCATACTAGAATTTTCAGTTATTAGATAAGATGTTACCAATATCTCAATGAACGCAACTAGAAAATATCTTTTCCACTGTGCAACAAGGAGTCGGCTATCTACTTGCTTTGCACACATAATATTAATCACCTTGACAGTTTTTTAAGAAGCTATTTTGGAATGTCATTTCACTGAATGATATTTAGAACAAGATTTATTTCATGATAGAGCTTAGAAATAAGTATTATTCACTTTAATTTGGCAGTGTTTGGCACCCGGTAGTTCTGCATACCTCTTGGTAATAGTGGAGATATTAAAATATAAAAGCATGGATGCAGAGACTCACAAAAATGCCAAAGAAATATTCTTGGAAGGTATTTAACTGCAAGTGGGATTAGATGGTTGTGCTTTCGCTAGGCAACATAATCTCTGCATCATAATCTCTGCATCTTTCATATTCCCTGAACACAAAATAAGTCAACCACAATTTATACACACTATAATCCTCTATGGTCAACATTACAGAAACAATGTAACAATCTATTTCCTGGTTACTACTTCTGTGCTTTCCTCATAGCGTCAACATATCACAAGAAATTGCATATTTATTTATTTATCAAATTTGTATAGCTTCCCATCTCTTCAAAAGTGACTCTGGAGAGCACACAGTTGGATAAAGACCAGATATTAACAAAACATAAAAAAATTACATTAAGAAATAATCAATATGAAAAAACAAATAGAGAAACTCCTAGGTGAAAAGAGGATTAAAAATGATTACCTCAACAATGGGGCCATCTAAGCAAATCTTTAGTTCCCTGGGAGCCTAATGACATGGCTAGTTCTTGAGGGTCTTCTGAAAAGTCAAAAGGGATGGAGATAATTTAATTTTGGGAAGGGACGGATGTTTTATAAGATGGGCATCATGGCAGATGATGCCCACCTTATGTCTCCTGGGGCCCATCAAATGTAGGTCCCTAGCTGATGGTACCCAAAGCATGCCTTCTCTGCCAGGTCTAATGAGGGGTGAGGAAGTCCCTCAGAAAGCCTGGTCCCAAGCAATGAAGGGTTTTAAAGGACCTTGAATTGAACCCAGAAGCAAACCTGCAACCAAGGCACAGATAGGCAGCCTGGTAGCTCTAAATCAGTGGTTCTCAACCTGTGGGTCGGGACCCCATTTGGGGTCGATCGACCATTTCATGGGGGTCGCCAAGCAAGGCTGTCCGCCATTTTTTTGTATGCCATTTTTTTGTACGCCATTTTTCCCCTTTTCCGGCGGGTGCCTTACCTCCCTTGGGCTGGGCCAGCTGGTGGTCGGCCTGCTCCGTCTCTGCCGCTTGCCAGCTACGCCTCGGCCGGCGCAGGGGGCAGAACCACGCATGCGCGGTGCTCCCGGGCAGGGAAAGTCCTTGACTTATGACCGGCTGGGTAGTCCTCAACTTACGACTGGTTTAGTCCTCGACTTACGACCGGTTGGAGTCGCGGCATTAAAAAGGTTGAGAACCACTGCTCTAAATACATAGACAGGGAGTTCTGATCAATCTAATGGAAAGCACAGCAAACCACCAGATGACAGGGTCATTTTTATTTATGAACATGCTTCTAAGCATCACATCAACCCTGTAAGAAAGTAGAAATGGGGAGTAATTTTACTTCTGTTCTTTGTTTGGAGGTGTGCCTAGAAAAGTGTCAAAAGTAGGCAGGAAGAGGAAGACGCCTCAGGCAAAGGGATAAGATAGGGGGGGGGGAAAGATCACTCTGGGCTATCAGGCCCAAGATGGCAGCCATTGTTATGAATCCTACCTATCAGCCATTTTGTACATGCTTTCAAAAAACAGCAAAGGTGCTGCTGGCTTCAAAATGTTACCGATTGATGCAGAGTTATCCCACTGAAAGTGTGAAGAAAAATATAACATTACAGATAGACCTCGACTTACGACCCACAATTGAGCCCAAAATTTCCATTGCTAAGCAAGACAGTTGTTAAGTGAACTTTGTCCCATTATATGACTTTTCTTGCCACAGTTCTTAAGTGACCCAATGCAATTATTAAGTTAGTAACTTAGCTTCCCCATTGGCTTTGCTTGTCAGAAGATCACAAAAGGTTATCACGTGCCCCAGGAACAAGGCAACCATCATAAACACATGCCAGATGCCAAGTGCCTGAATTCTGATCACGTGACGTTGCAACGGTTGTAAGTGTAAACAGTTGTTTACACTTGTTTGTTTACAGAAAAACAATTGTAAGTCATGCTGTAACTTTGAACAGTCGCTAAACAAATGATCATAAGTTGAGGACTGCCTGTACAGATTGTACTGGTCAAATAACCTAAGGTGGGGAAAAGTGAGTTTTGGTGGTAATATTAGCTTCATTAATTTGAAGGTCAGAACTGAAACTGTTCCGGAGATTTCCACTGACATAGGGGAAGTCTAGAGGTTTTTATTGAAAAATACAAACATCCAATAGAAGGGAATCTATGTAACTCCGGGTTGAACCAGGGAGTCAATGGTGCTCATTTACTTCAGTGGTTCGCTTGTAGACAAATAGATGAACATTAATCAGGGCTCATGTACAAATATACCTAGAAATTTATCTGATTTTCAGATAAAGCTGTATAAGTCAGCAATGAAACTTGTCACAATCCCACTTCCTTCCCCATGTACATTCAACTCGAAACTGGAAAAGGCTGAATGTTAAAACCTATCACTGGCTTCAGAACTTACGGAAAGTATCAGACTGAAAATTCACATCCTACCAATCAGCAATCTGATATCAATAGACTACCTGGAACTGGTTCAATGTTATCACAAAGCAGCTTCAAAAGAAGCAAGTGTGGTTTACAATTCCCCCCCTCCCAGTTTCTACTGTAATGTTTGATGTTATATTAAAACTGAGGAGAAAGACAGAAGTCACTTGTGTTCCAAGTCCCATTTCTACATAAGTGTGGTATCTAAACATAGTATATGGCAAAGCAAATACCTGTTGTAGCCAAATAAACATGTTGAGCCTGAATGAACGAACGATCAATCAATCGATGCGCTTTTTACGGTATTTAATCTTTTCTTAGTTTTATTCATTTTTATCTGTATTTGTGTTTAAACGAAATTAAATATTGATATCAGCATAATAGTATATAAATTACAATACATGATTTATAAAATATTAAAATATTTGTAAATTAAATATTTATATGCAAGGGACAGATGATTGTCGAGGAAAAGGTTGCCATCCCGGTTAATTTAAAAAAGGAATGGAGAACCGATTGGCAGTGGTCACTCACAGATCCTGGGACTTTGGGACACACGCCAGAAACTCTTCCACTTTTGTTACCAGAGTGAGAAGTGATGGGGTAAAATGGACAGGTAGCGGGGGATATATAGTTAGATCTTATTGCTGGACTTCTCTATGCGCAGAATAAGCATTTGAAACAAAGTGGGTACTCTTTCTGGCAGAAGTTACAAAAATACTTTATTCTGTGATAATAAACTACACAACCTATGTTCATATTGTGTGTTTTATGACTCAATCCATACAGTGCATTCTTCTCAACCGGAACAATAAATGAGTTCAGGTAGTCCTCGGCTTACAACACTTCGTTTAGTGACCTTTGAAGTTACAACGGCACTGGAAAAAGTGACTTATGTCCGGTTCTCATACTTACAATCATTGCGGCATCCCCATGGTCATGGTCACATGATCAAAATTCAGGCCCTTGTCGACTGGCAGCAATTTATGACTGCTACACTGTACAGGGATCATGTGATCACCATTTGCAACCTTCCCAGCCAGCTTCTGACAAACAAAGTCAATGAAGGAAGCCAGATCTGCACGTAATTCACTTAATAACTGTGGCAAAAAGGCTGTAAAATGGGACATGACATTAATAACTGCCTTGCTTAGCAACAGAAATGTTGGGGGTCAGTTGTGATCGTAAGTCAAGGACTACTTCTATTCCTAACAGTAACAGCATCTACCATCTGTGAAGACTTGTTGAGAGATTGAAGGAAATATATACAATATATTTTATTGTATCTCCCATTCACTTGTACATGTTTTTACAAATGTCACCTTCAAGAACCTACATGAGCCTTTCCTTAACCTTGCTTCTGGGCTCTACTGAAGTTTTGAGTAAAGACTATTTCATGCTTTTCATGATTTTTTTACTTTCAGCATAATGCTGAAGGAAAGAAATGTGCCTTCAGAATTAAGATGCTAGTGCTATAATTATAATTACTTGCAATGTAAGACATATCACATCAAGACAGCGAGAGAGAGAATTCTACATAACACAGTTCTGACTAGCATTTGCAGCTGCTCTTTCTATATTCTCCCAATATAGGACAACTAACAAATCAGGAAAGCGTTACATGTCTCCTTCCATAGGACTTCCTTAACATAACAAAAAAAGATGTAGTGGTGAAAGTAGCGGCCTAGAAACTAGGAGACTGAGTTCTAGGGCTCCTTTAAGTATGAAAGCAGGCAGGGGGCCTATGGGCTAGTCACTCTCTCTCAGCCCAAGCAAAATAGGTAGAGGAAGGAGTATTAGGTACGTTCGCTACCTTGAGTTATATATTAAAAAGCAGGATAAAATATAATAATAACTGCCAATAATAACACAGTAATAATTGTCAATAAGAAAGACAAAAAAAGTCTGGATAGTAAATGTGGCAATACCTGGAGACAGCAGAACAGAAGAGAAAATGCTGGAGAAGATGACAAAATACAAAGATCCACAAATAGAAGTAGAGTGGCTATGACAGAAAAAAGCAAAGATAGTACCCACAGTATTAGGCACCTTGGGCGCAATCCCAAAACAACTGGAGCACCAATTAAAGACCATCTGCACTGACAAACTCACCACTAGTCAATTGCAAAAGGCAGCCTTACTTGGAACAGCTTACATCCTGCAACAATACCTTTAATATTATTAAACGAAAAATATGACTATCTCAGATCATTGAGAAGGATTCGACAGGTAGCTAAAAGTGCCAAATCCAGTCTAAACATATGACTCACTGTATGACAAACCACAATAACCCAGTGCCATACCAACAACATCTTGGTATGGCACATAGAAAATCTGCACATTGACAAAATTTCCACCTGTCAATTGCAAAGGGCCACACTGCTTGGATCTGCACATATACTACATCAATACATCACAACATTCTAGGTTCTGTGGAAGAACTCAATGCATATGAAAGCCAACCCCTGCTAAAGAACTGGCAGCTGTGATTTCACATTTTTGTGTACTCAAATTCAGTGATATGAAATTTGGGGTGGGCAAGTGCAGAAAGGGCAAAGTATATTCCTGGTTACTTATCTCTCTGGATTTGCTCCAGAGCTATTTCTAATTAAATATACAGTATGATGGCTCAAAATATGACACATTAAAAAGTACAGTCTATGGACATAAGTCTTTTTCATGCCATTGCAGCCTCATTTTTATTTTAAAAAAATTAATCTTCCTAGGACCTGATTTGATAAAGCATCATTGCTAAGAGTGGCCTTTAGCTTTAGTTTAGAGAATTCTCCCACTCACATTCAAAAAAATCCTTAATAAACATGGTTGACTATTACCACTAAACTCCATTTATAATTACAATAAAAATAGCATAAATGCTAAAACAGCATTAGACGATGTGGTATTTGAGGACCAAAACTTTTTTCCAGTTAACTTTTGTTCTTTTCCATCAGAATAAGCACCATTTCATTTACCACATAAACAAATCATGGCCAGGGAAAATATTTTCTTGGCCAATGATGAACTACACTCTTTTTGCTACCCAATTCACTGATTTAGTAGGAAAAAATCTGTTACAAATGCAAGAAAAAATATTTTCCCAGGTACTTAAATTAAATTCTTGGGGATATAATATTTCTGGTTAAAAATATTGTTCAAAAAGCCTTATGAGTATCTCACAGATATAATAAAAAATACAAGTAATCTGTCAGCTTGGTGCATTTGACTGTAAATGCTCTGTTGAAACACTACAGCAAAATAACTAATTCTTGAGTACATAATAGAAATCTCTTAACATGCTAAAAGTCACTATAAATGTCAGCCTGAATGTTTGACATTTAATATGCCAGATTTGCCATTCTTTGTAGCTTGTAGAATATGCATTCACTACACTAAAAACAGTCGCGCCAACATACCTACACACATTAATTTGCAACAGAGATGTGAAGCTTACACTGTTTATGCATAAGATGTCATTATATCTTTCCTACATGTTTATTCACTATACCTCATTTGGTCTAATGAAAAATTATTTATGAGAATCAGCATTATTCATTGGCACCAACAGTCAAGTTACAAGCTGTTTTATTAAAAATACCATCAAAAGAAGAATGGAAAGATAGTGATGTCATTGTCAAAAAAACCCCACAGACCCATATTCAAAACACTGGTTAGAAGGCTGCTCTAGGTTAGATCACACTGTCAAAGAAGAATCCATGTGCTGCATAGTAGTTGAAAAAGTGATTTTCATAAAAAAAAAAATATGCATGTAAGAGGTCGAATTTTTTTTTTACATTAATTAACGTGATACAAATTGATTCAAAGAAGCTGGATCTGTTTTGAAACAAAGAAAGTACAATTTCCCAATACATCTTTGCTGGTTACTTTCTTGGAAAAACCATTTGAAATAAATGTTCAAGTAGAGATCTTTGACAGAGTAACATTTTTTTTTAAAAAAATATGTCCCTTAGAATGATTAAAAATGTCAAATTATTTATAGAAAGTCACTCATGTGTTTCTTTCTCTGCCCATACTGTATGCCATGCTGAGTTTTAAGGTGGTTCTAACCAAGATGACTCGCCAAGCCCACTTTGAATGCGGCCTGTGACCTTTCATTCTCATGCCATTCTGAGCAGGTGGTTTGTACTACCTCCTACTTCTTTCCAGTAACGGAAGATCCAATTGGCTACAGTGCCGGGCAAGGCCCTTCTCTTTCAGCAACCGGTCAATCCCCTGGGGAGCCATTTTCCCCTGGGCTGATGGGATCCTATGTTCTCTACTGCTTGGTAGTTGTCATTTTTCTTTTTCAAGAAAATGGTTGTGGTTGATCCAAGGATAGCCCAGAACTTTTCTTGTTCACATTTTCATCAGATCTACTGTAGAAGCTCATTGTTCCGTTCAACCATTATATCTCCCAGTGAGCATCCTTTTGATTTTTGCCCAGGCTGGAGGAAGCACAGTCTCCTTTCTTCCCCCCCACCACCACACCGGTCACTGTACTGTCTCTGCCCAATATTTTAAGTTGCGATGAAGGCATGCAATGAAGTTAGAAAGATTCAGTGACTACTCTTTTGCTTCAATGGAGCTGAATCATCAGTTTTCTTTACTACAAAGTTTCCATTAACCCCTAGTAGAACTTAGAATTGAAAGAATAACCTATTGTCTTTGCTTTAATCATTACAACACCCAAGCAGCCATGCTACAATAAAGGGGAGGGAGGAGAAAGGATTTGCATTACAGGTAGTCCTCAATGAACACCCACTGGTTCAGCAAGTGTTTGAAGTTATGAGGGCGATGAACAAGGGGGAATTACAACAGGTCCTTGTAATTGTGGTTGCTACAGCATCCCTGCAATTACATGATCCCAATTTGGTTATTTGGCAAATTGGCTCATAATTACAATATTGCAGTCTCCCATGTTTATTTGATTGCCATTTGTGACCTGTCCTGCCAACTTCCCACAAGCAAAATCAATGGGGAAGCCAGCAGGTCGCAAATGGTGATTGCATGATCCCAGGAGGCTGAGACCATGCAGATTTTGCTTAATGATGGCAACTGGGATTACTGCTGTATGCTCTTGTGGTCACATGATACTGAGCTACATGATTACAAGAACACATGGCTGCATGACTTCGACACAGAATTGCTGGTCCCAACGTGTCTAATGTCCAAGAAAACAAAGTACATGTGTTTATGAGTGAAGGCAGAACAATCTCCAAAAGGAAAATGTGAGCATTGGCAAACACACCCACAGAGGGGCCAGCCTAGACAAATGAGAAGGGAAGAAGTAGAGGAATGATCAATCAGGGTCTGCTTTGATTGTCATCTGGATAGAGATCCAACCACTAGATTTATGAGTATAATTTTTTAAAGTTATATTCAGGAAGACCTGGGAACAACATAGGAGCCAAGCCACATAGACTGGAATTGTCTTCAGGGAGCAACTGATGAAGTTTGGGTTGCTTTCGAATATATCAAGAGTTTTTAAACTAAATGTTTGATAGTTTTTAAACTAAATGTTTGATATGAGTGTATAGACTGATAAAATGAAAAACAATTACATCCTGTGCCACATCCTTTCCTGTATTCTTTTGGCACATAGTTTGCCCAATTGCAGCTAAGATTCAGGTTACTCAATCTAAGATGTCTATCTCCTACCAGATAGTATTTTGTGAGAAATTCTTTCAGTACTGACAACCTCTACATGAGTAAAGAAGGGTGCTAATGAAAAAAGCAAGGTATGGAAAGTAAAGGTAAAACTCCAGGAAAAGGAAATGATGAAGATAATAATATAAAAGTTTGGTTCCATTAGGAAAAAAAGTTTAAAAACAAAACTTATTTAAACGGTTAACTAAAGAAAAAGAAAGTACACATCTGGAAAGATAGAGTAGAAGACATCCTAAAATATATATTAAAATATTGCAAATAAAGAGGAGGCTCTTTCATTTTAGAATGCTTTGTCTAAAGTTTTGCTTTGGGAGAACATTCATTTTTCTGGATTTAGGATTCAAAAGCTTGACAACTTTCATTTTATTTCTTCAGCACTTCCTGCACTTCACAATCCTCTTGCCAATCTCAATCACTACACTTTTAACATCTCCCTTGTATACATCTCCCCCCGGTTGCCCTCGGGGGGCCGGGTGGGTGTGGCCAGGGTGGCTGCGGCCTACTGAATGAGCGTGGAGTGGGTGTGGCCTACTGGGTGGGCATGGTCAGCTCTACATCGTTCGCGTCAATGGTGCCTGTGGGGGCCTGGGCAGGAGTGGGACAGATCTGAGGGTCTCTGGCAGAAGGGGGTGGGACCAGGACCACTTCCCGGTGATGATGCATTTCTTCATTCCTCACAAAGGGTGACACCTCCCCAGCATGCACCCAGGGGGCGGGGCCCACATGCTTCATTGTTATCTCCAAGACTAATTATGCATAATTATTTGCCTAGGGGAAAAAAAGAAGCAGGTATATCAAGGAGATTTTGAGGCTGGGGGTGGCTTTCAGGTAATTAGGTGCTCATTAACTAGATGGTTAATTAACTAGATGGTTCAGGCTTTCGGGTACTCATTAACTAGTTACTATCTGGCTCTCTAGCACAGAGGTCTTCAAACTTGGTCATTTTATGACTTGTGGACTTCAACTCCCAGAATTCCTCAGCCAGGCATGCTGGCTGAGGAATTCTGGGAGCTGAAGTCCACAAGTCATAAAAGGGCCAAGTTTGAAGACCCCTGCTCTAGCAGATACTTAGAACCAAAGGTTGTTCTTTTCCAAGTATGATTATCACAGAGTTCTGTTTAGTAAGATGTATTGAGCTAGACAGGATGGGGTTAACAGAATTCCATCAACTGAATTGTTACCAATTTAGAATCAGTAGATCCCTGCGTATGTTAAGATAGAGAATTTGTGATCTTTGTTCCAACAGCCTTCTTATCACCTGGCAAGAAGGTAAATCTCTTCATTAAAACTGAGGAAGCTTGTAGTTAGCTGTTTGCATAGCCATCTTTTAGCATGGTTGATCAAATGATTTATTAGCCCAAGAAAGTCGGGACCCATTTTGATAGACAGACAGGACTTACTTCCTCATAAAAAAAATTGTAGGATTCTGTTGATGCAAACCAAATTTAGAAAACAATGCCACACAAAGGTTATTTTGTGACAACATCTGAAACATTTCCAGAATACATCAGTTTGTGTATACTATCTGAAAACACTGTGATGAACTGGGGGAAAAAAAGGTTTTAAGCTTTCATCTTTCATCCTCCAGGGAAAAATAGCAGTTAAATCTGTAAGTATGCATATCAATATTTGAATGTTTCCCACAATAGCTCAAAATTCAGCTTTGCAAAGCAGACTTTTTTTTTTTTTTTAAATACTAATTTCATTTAAAGTAGCTAAATAGAAAAAAATGCAGCAGAACTGAAAATGGAAGCATTTTTTTGGGGGGTGGGAATGACAATTCACTTTTAAATCACCGAGATCTTCTGTTCTTTCCTGTGTCCTATTATTAAAGAGCCACCACTAAGAGCATGCAATTTCCTAGTTGAAGGAATTCCTTCTAATCAAGATTTTTTTTAAAAAAAAAAACACAGTATCCCCTTAAATGGACTCTTTCAGTAAATATACAATGCAGAAGGGAATGCTATCGTAACACTTCAATAGTTAAGTGACTTTATGAGAAAAATACTTCCAAATGTTTCCTAAACCCCTCCAAACCGCACCAAAGAACATTATCGTAATATTATGTTTCCCCACGGTCTCCAGTATTTAAGCCTGCCATTACTGAAATGATACTTGGATGAAAAACTTAAGTTTATGCCATGGGTAAGTTCTTCCTAAATGGCAGTCCGGCTTTTATAAATTAATAACTACGCTTCAATGTCAGATACTTCATTTTTTATCATTTTATGTATTAATGGATCTGACCAAACAGCACTCTGCGCACATTGACTGTGACAGGATATGTACGCAAGCAGGGCTTATTTTAAATTCAAGCAAAAAACCACGTGATCCCGCTCAAGAGGGAGACACTGAAAACAATAGTTGTCTTCAATGATTACATATCACATTACAAATAGATATTCATATTTCTTGTAAGGCATACCCAATCCAAATAAACCCTACAGCGTCTTTCGATAACACAATCCAGATTCTCCAGCATCAAAGGCTTCATTTTCTGTTAGATTTTTTTTAATACGAATCAGGATTGTTGTAATGTTTTCTATAAGCATAAGCTAACCATTTCAGTGACTTTGCCAGCAAGCTGCTTTTTTGGCAGATTACTGGCAGTATGTACTGGCAACAAACTAGTGCAACTAAAGCCCAGCTTATACATTACAGGTAAATAATGATTTTAATAAATTTAGGTGAAATGTTCCACGTGGCCACATCTGTTTCTGATCACTCAATTCCCCAGTGCAGATGCAAATCCTTGTGCGTGCTTCTGGAGGAAGCACGCAGTTCACCTTAATTATTTTAACACCTCCTCAGGTATCCAGCACAGCAATGAAGCAGTGTAACGCTAAGCGTAGCTCTACTAAAGGGAACAGTTACACAAGCTAATTAAGACATAACAACAACAAAAACAAAGAAGGAAGAAGAGAGATAGAATCACACTGAATTGCATATCCATGAATGAATTCAGCCAGGTCAAGCCAGAATAAGAATTGTGTGTGTGTCAAAATAAAGGGGGAAACTAGGCAGAGATAATTTTACCATTATGGACTCACACAGCAAGGGATATTTACAGCACCTTCTTATACGTGTCTCCTTTGAGGGAAGACCCACTGTTTTACATAGACTTCTTCCAAGACAAGAACAGGATTCCAGTTTGAGAGATTTTTATTTTGATATCTAAGCAATCCCAGGGCCCATCACAAATGCTTTTGAACTTTGCCATAGTTTCACAATAGCCTTTCCCTGAAATATGGGAAAGAGAAAGCTGTTCCTCGAGGGAAAAAAAAATGTGTGTGTGTGTGGGGGGGGGGAGATGCTCATGATCATGTAACTATTTCTACTGCTCTTTGGATCCAAGCTGAAGTCTTTTCTGTGTAAATTTGAGCTTGGGCCAAAATCCTGATTTAGCTCTGCTCAGAGTCTCTGCAATCCTTTTGGTGGTCTCATAAACAATATTCAAGTAAAACATGGAATACATGTTTTCCTGTCTTTCACTTAGAAGGCAATATTCATCTTTATCTCCAGCTTTCACTTTTGACAGCAAAATCCCAGATCATTTGTCTAGGAAAAGGTTACAGTGTCCATGTAATGCCAAAGATGAATGAGTTGCCTCCAGACGTTGTGGGTGCTCCAACCCTGGAGGTTTTTAATAGTAGTAGTAATAGTAGTAGTAGTAGTAGTAGTAGTAGTAGTAGTAGTAGTAATAATAATAATAATAATAATAATAATAATAATAATAATAATAATAATAATAATAATAATAATAATAATAATATAAAGTTGGAAGGGACCTTGGAGGTCATCTAGTCTAACCCCCTGCTCAGGCAGGAAACCCTATACCATTTCAGACAAATGGCTGTCCAGTCTCTTCTTAAAAACTTCCAGTGTTGGAGCATTCACTGCTTCTGGAGGCAGGTTGTTCCACTGATTAATTGTTCTGACTGTCAGGAAGTTTCTCCTTAGTTCTAGGTTGCTTCTCTCCTTGATTAGTTTCCATCCGTTGCTTCTTGTCCTGCCTTCAGGCGCCTTGGAAAATAGCTTGACTCCCTCTTCTTTGTGGCAGCCCCTGAGATATTGGAACACTGCTATCATGTCCCCCCTCGTCCTTCTCTTCATTAAACTAGACATACCCAATTC
>NW_015386579.1:0-13036 GCF_001527695.2 Protobothrops mucrosquamatus | reverse complement strand
AGCAACCGTTCCTTATATGTTTTAATCTCCATCCCCTGGACTGGACAACGATTTGTCTGAAATGGAACAGGGTTTCCTGCTTCAGTAGGGGGTTGGACTAGAACAGGGTTAGGCAACCTTGGCTCTTTTATGACTTGTGGACTTCAACTCCCAGAATTCTGGGAGTTGAAGTCCATGAGTCATAAAAGAGCCAAGGTTGCCTACCCCTGGACTAGAAGAACTCCAAGGTCACTTCCAACTCTGTTATTCTATTAATGGGACAAGAAGCTGATGAAGTGAAGTAAGCATTGTAATCTCCAGGATACAGTACTGGAGATACTGCTCATAACATGAGCATCTCAGAGAAAGCTTTGTCTCTCCAGCAAATAATAAATACAATTCACAATGAAATTCTATTCTCCAATATTGTGATAGATGATTGGCAGGTGTATTTTCCAGAATTTCTACTTAAAAAATAGAAAACAATAAGATTAGTAGTGAATACATCAGAAGAGTGATGAAGATCTTAAAATCCAGACTCAGTGGCAGAAATACCATCAAGAGTGGCAATTCCACTCTTTAGATATACAGTTGGAATAGTAGACTGGACTCAAGTTGGAAAAGAAACCCTGAATAAGAAGACCAGAAAAAATAAACCAAAAAATCAAACTAGGAAAAAAGAATGACAATGAATCATGCCTTTTACTGTATCCAAACAGCAATGTTTATAAACTCTTGGAGCACAGGTGGATGTGAAACACTTCAATATTATTGGAAAAATCACCATCAGTCAGTTTACCTGGAACAGTTCACATCCTGCAACTATAACGATTCATGTTAAAGAACATCTTAGGAAGGACTTGATAGAGGTCAAGGCATTTTGGACAAAAATGCCAAATCCAATCTAAGTATCTGGCTGACTGTGCATCCAGCCATAATAAAATACTTCTTTGTGTAGAGATGCTGATGACATAGGCACTCTTTTCATTTATTAAAAAAGTTCTCATCTACAATACAGGTAGTCCTCGACTTACGACCACAACTGAGCCCAAAATTTCTGTTGCTAAGCAAGACAGTTGTTAAGTGAGCTTTGACCCATTTTATAAGTTTTCTTGCCACAGTTGTTAAGGGAATACTGCAGTTAAGCTAGCAATACAGTTGTTAAGAGAATCTGGCTTCCCCATGGACTTTGTCTGTCAGAAGGTCACAAAAGGTGATCAAGTGACCCAGGGACATCGCAAGCATCATAAATACAGGCCAGTTGCCATATATCCAAATTTTGACCCTGTGACCATGGGGATGCTGCAACGGTTGTAAGTGTGAAAAACGGTCATAATTTTTCAGTGCTGTTATAACTTTGAATGATCACTAAACAAATGATGGTAAGTTGAGGACTGCCTGTACAGATACAACTAGCCTTAAGTAATTCTACAGGTAGTCAAACTATGAATGATGTTTGTCCCCTCTGTTGGTGCTCTATGTGCCCATTTTATATTATGCAGTTTAAGTGGGCTGGAGGAGAAAGATCTGGAGCTACCAAGTCTTATATACGTCGGGGAGCTCAGTTGATACAACTTGCCTTTCTCTGATTTCCTTCAATACTGCTGTGTACACACAGCATAAAATTTGCCCCGTTGCATTGTTTTGAAATAGATCTATTTCAAAAGACAGGCGTGTGCCTGGTTCCAAAAAGCCTTGGAAACCTGGTTTTCCTACAAGCATTGGGGTAGCGTATGGCTGAAGGCCAGAAAAGTAGTCTGCTGGATTTGAAGGGGTGTGTGTGTGTGTGTGACAGTTTATTTTGGTGTTATGCTTTTTATTGTGCTATCATTGTTTGTAAGCAACTCAGGTTGATGATACTTATAAATCTAGATAGGCAACTCTATAAATCCAATAAATAAATAGCTTTATATAATTTGAAGGGCAGAGTCCGACATCAAAGAAATAGTGGTATTGGTTGAATATGATATCGTATTCATGTTTTGGTTGGCCCAGCATAATCCTTTAATGCCTTGATTAATGCACATATATGATTGTTCTGAGCACCACCTTTTCCTATTAAATATGGTATGTCATTTATCCCAACTTAATTTCAATAAATTTTCACACACTGCTTTTTCCTCTTGTGCAAGTGTTGTTAGGTTTTCTATGACTTTGATGGAGTAGAGGACCCGAAACCACAACATATAATATAGTAAAGGGAGAAAGCATTCCAGGAGGAAAACTGGTAGAAGACTGAAGCTTGCCCTTGCTGACAAATAAGTGCTTTCTACTTGCATAGGATAGATCTTAAATCTATCGATCCAAACTGCATGTTGTCTAGGTGTCATCCTTTTGGTGACCCAAAAGAGTTGGAGTAGGGGAGGAGTGGATTGAACAGCTTTCCAAACAATTTAATGTTGTTATCTTCCAAAGTCATCAATCAATCAGAAAAGAGCTGGAAGGGACCTTGGACGTCTTCTAGTCCAACCCCCTTGCTCAAGCAGGAAATCCTATACCATTTCAGAAAGGTGGCTGTCCAGTCTTTTCTTAAAAACCTCCAGTGGTGAAGCAGCCACAACTTCTGGAGGCAAAGTTGTTCCACTGGTTAATTGTCCTCACTGTTAGGAAGTTTATCCTTAATTCCAGGTTGCTTCTCTCTTTGATGAGTTTCCATCCATTGTTAAATATTAACATTAAAATATTATTATTAACAATACTAAAAGGACTGCACATACATCGTATTGAACAATATCACTGCAATGAAAAATTCCTGGAAAGAAATGTCACAGAAAGAAAAAAAAATGTAGTTGAAACTTCATAGAGCCTTTGGTTGGAAGGGGTAGGAAGGCCAGACTTCCCCACCAGACCAGATCAAAAGAAGGAGGTGTGTGTATATATATAAATGGCACTTGGTTTTGATTCCACTACTTTATAGAATCCGGGGAACAGATCAAAGAAAATAATACCTCTATTTTGCTATTAACATTTAACATAGCTCCAGTCTAAAAAAGCCTTTCCAAATTGGTACTGTAATTTGACATCTAAGAATTGTCAAGACTGTCTAGCACTGCTAAGAGCTACCTTTCAATTTACAGACTTTTTTCCCACCTATTTGAGAGACTAATTTTTGAAGTATATACTCTTTTATACTGTAATGTGACTGGATTTTCTTTAATATATATTAGAGCAACGGTCAACAGACCACAATTAAATTCCAGGCGTTATTGTCTGGGGACTTGGTTCCATAGGAAAATAATAATGAAAAAAATTAATGCTGAAAGCTAAGGATATCCTGGAACAAAATATTACTGAAGCTGAATGTATGCCATGCTTTCAATAAATACAATCCACCTCCTTCCATATAGGCTTCACATAGACAAAAAGTAATGAAGAAAAATTCTAATGCATTATTACACTGGGGTTGAGCGCCAAACAGAATAAAGTATGGGAAACACCTAGCCTTTATTCTGTGCGATACAGATGTATCAAAAGGTAAGACCTTTCAAATTAAGGGCATGCTCAAAGAAGATAGCAATCATAACTAAGGGTTACTTGTGAAAATAGAAGCTTTCAAAGTTGTTTTTAGCTTCTACTTCACTGTGATGGGAAGAAAGAATAACCTCGAGGAACAGGAGGGAGAGCTGCAACCAAGATAACTGTCAGAGAAAAGAAATATGAGTCTGGGCCAGAATTCTAACCTGTGAAAGTTTCTCAGACAGGAATACCCCCCCCCCCCGAATTCTCACAAAAATAAGAGGTGGTGGTGGAAAGTGCATTCAGACTTGAAGATTCTGTTACTACAAGTTTAGTAGTATTAGCATGAATGATTTTGGTTTCCTCATCTGATCGACCTTGAAGGGCTGATGAAAACTGAAAGCTTGAAAACTGCACTATCTGGGGCACAATCTGTCACCTTTTGGCAACAAATCTCAACAACATGAAGGCAGAAGCCACACCAATAGTAGGTTACAAATGAAGCAACTCAACAGTGTCTTTTAAGGCATATCCACACTGCCAGTCACAGTCCCAGTGCAGATATGGGCCATCAACCTTTCTGAACCAACAGTGTTGCCTTCTACTGTCTGCTAGTTCCCTTGAGTGTAACTCTACTTCCTTTTCCTGTTCTGTATTTAAAGTAGAGTTTTCCAGCTTTTGGCATCTCTCACACACCCTTCAAATCCCACTGTGCTGCCACATTGTAGTGAGCAAGTATTCCTGAGAAGGATGAGAAAGGAACATTGGGAGTTTATGCCAAGTACGTTCCTAGCAGGGTCAACCAAGGTCATCCTGGCTAAAATAAGCAGGCAACCATCATCAGCAATGATATAGAAAGTTACTAGAGATGGATGATTACTTTGGTGACAATGAAAAAGGTATCCTTTCATACTGTGTGGGAGAAGGCAATGATAAACCCCTTCTGTATTTTATCAAGAAACCCACATGGATAGGTAATAGAAAGTGATGGACAATATATATATGATAAATATATCAGTTTCTACTGGAATACTAATACTAATAAGAGGAGGAGGAGGAGGAGGAGGAGGAGGAGGAGGAGAAGAAGAAGGAGAAGGAGAAGGAGAAGGAGAAGGAGAAGGAGAAGGAGAAGGAGAAGGAGAAGGAGAAGAAGAAGAAGAAGAAGAAGAAGAAGAAGAAGAAGAAGAAGAAGAAGAAGAAGAAGAAGAAGAAGAAGAAGAAGAAGAAGAAGAAGAAGAAGAAGAAGAAGAAGAAGAAGAAGAAGAAGAAGAAGAAGAAGAAGAAGAAGAAGAAGAAGAAGAAGAAGAAGAAGAAGAAGAAGAAGAAGAAGAAGAAGAAGAGATAGCAAAAACCGAGTTCAGAGTACCAAACCTGGGGAAAATGCAAAAATGAATTTTTATTTCAAACCTGGTGCTGTGCATATATGTGTGTTTGAGACATTTGGTTGATATGGAGGACTGCAGAAATTGAATGATATAAAAATAATGTTTTTCAAAACATATGTATCTCCAGTAAGACCACCCTACACAAAGAAAAGCAATTGGCAATTGCTTTCTTGGTGTAAGAACTTGAGAAGTCACAGCAGCAGATTTGTTCAAAGGGGGCGGGGGGAGAAGGAATGGGGTGCAATGATAGCTGGTAGTCCAGATTGAGCACTGGGCAAGATACTTCCAATGCTCTCTAATCTGATTAGAACTTTCTTCAACAGGCTTAGAACCCACTCAGAACAGGAATACTTTAATGATGGTGACAGGTCTACCTTTCATGAATCTATTTATTTGTCTTTGAATAGGTCCTTAAACCAACTGCCCAACTTTTCACCTTTTTTCAGTCACTTTTGACTAAAGACATGTAGGTGACTGAAAACTCTATGCTACTCAGAGATGCATATGGTTATATGCTATTCTATTCTATCTAATTCCCTTGTGTGTTGTTGAAAAAATACCTTGAAAATATGCAATTACTGTTATGCTTGGTACATGTATTTCTGCAATTTATGTACTTATGTTCAACTGTGCAACTTATTGCCTTCAATATACGCTATCTCTACAGGTTTTCTCATTATATACTTCAACTGAAAACAATTTCTAACTTTTTTAGCCAATAATTCCTAGTATATATACACACACAATTTCCCCAAATGCAGTTAAATGTTTTAACCAAGAATGATAGTGTGGCAATGATAATCACACAGACTACATGTTGGTAGAACATTATATCCAGGATCGCAGCTTTTAGAAGTAAAATAAACCCATAATGGGTTTTTTTTTACATCTCCATTACTATTTCATATAGTTATTGCATATTCACACATATCCATCATACTATTCTCTTTTGGGATAAGCAACATTATTCATAACACAGAAAAGGAGTAAGAAATAGTAAAACAAAGAAATAAATTCTCACAAAGTTCAGCAACAGAAAACTATGATGTTATCTCCAAGTCTATGTACTATGAGCAAATTGAGCAAGCCTGCAGAGTAATTAATAGGGATCTGGCAGGAAAAAAGAAAGAAAGAAAGAAAGAGAGAGAGAGAGAGAGAGGGAGGGAGGGAGGGAGAGAGAGAGAGAGAGAGAGAGAGAGAGAGAGAGAGAGAGAGAGAGAGAGAGAGAGAGAGAGAGAGAATAAAAGGGAAAGTAACCAAAAGGATTGAGAGTTTGGAAACATTTTATGCTCAGCTCTGAGAGGTAAAAAGATTAGCTCCTAAATATCTACTGATAGCCAAGAATGGATTCTGAAAACTGGAAATTCCCCATTGTGTGCAATAAAGTGATTGCATTCTGTTGAGTAAGCAGAGGCTGCTGCAGAGACTGCAGTAGGGATATAAGGCAATACGTTTCCAGGGCACAAGTTATTTGGGAGAACTAACATGAATCTGTAAGCAGAAGTTGTGCAACCAAGCAAATGTAATTGAACAGGCCAGTGATGGCGAACCTTTTAGAGACCGAGTGCCCAAACTGTAACCCAAAACCCGCTTATGCATCGTTGGGTGCCAGGTGGGTGTAGCCCATTGGCTGGGTGTGGCCCATTGGGGTGTGTGGCTCATTGGGTGGGCGTGGCTTTGGTGGTAACGGCAGACTGGGTGGGACTAAAAAGTCCAATCAATCAATTCCAACTTTGCAAGATCTTTTTTTTCCCCGCAAGAAGTTGAAATTGACTGATTGATTGAACTTTTTTTTTTTTTTGCACATGGCAGTAGAGGCCTAAAGCGAAAAGGTTTCATAAAACCCAGCTGAAGGCCTAGGACTGGGGCGACAGCGCATGTGCCCACAGAGAGGGCTCTGAGTGCCGCCTCTGGCACCCGTGCCATAGGTTCGCCACCACTGGAGTAGGCATTTATTTGTTTTTTATTAGACTTGTGCACCAACCATCGGTAACACAGAAAGATGGGTTAAAATTGCTAACTGAAGGACCGACATAAAGTTCTATAGTAGCCAATTCAGATGGAGAAAAAGTGGAAGCTAATATGGCAGAGGCAGCTAATATGGCTGCATAAAGACCTTAGTAAATATCTGAAAACAAAAAGGATACCTTTAGAAAATGGAAATGGGGGACAGATCGCCAAGGAAGAGGATATGTGAATAGCTCAGAATATGACAGCAGATGTCAAAAGGTCTAAGGTTGATGAAAGAAAAGAACAACAAAAAAGGGTTTCTTCTGATATGCTCAAAGTAAAAAGGAAAAGAAAATCAATATACCAGCTGCTCGGAGAAAATATCAAAATGGTATCAACTAAAAGGCAGACTCATAGAACTCTTATTTTGGCTAAGACTTCTTTAATAAGACCATTCTAACTAGACAGTTGGGAGAAAGAGGATGAATGGCCAAAACTAAAGTTGTAGATTGATAGAAATATAATAAAATATTCTAAATTTCTAAAATATTGTGGGGAAAAAGAGGAAGAAGGGGTATAATGTATGTTTACCACTTGGATTGCTTATAAGAAGCAACGGGTGGAAACTAATCAAGGAGAGAAGCAACCTAGAACTAAGGAGAAGCTTCCTGACAGTTAGAACAATTAACCAATGGAACAACCTGCCTCCAGAAGTGGTGAATGCTCCAACACTGGAAGTTTTTAAAAAGAGACTGGACAGCCATTTGTCTGAAATGGTATAGGGTTACCTGCCAGAGCAGGGGGTTGGACTTGATGACCTCCAAGGTCCCTTCTAACTTTATTATTATTATTATTATTATTATTATTATTATTATTATTATTATTATTATTATTATTATTATTATTATTATTATTATTATTAATGTAATAAAGATGAGATAAAAATCTAAGAAATAAATAACTAAAATTAGGGAATATCTATTTACTCTGAGGTAAATTTAAATCTTTAGGATCAGATATATTGTATCCTAGGTACCTAAGGAAGCAGCCAATAGGCTGTCTGAAGTGTGTCGAACAGGTGAAATGCCATAAAGTGTAACAACAACTGCTAGAGGAAAATAAATATTGTCCTATCTTCAATAAAGTGAGAAATGAAGATTTAGGGAACTACACAAGAGTCCTGTGACATCAATACCAGGAAAAAATCTACTGTTAATAATGAAGCAAATGAACTATGGACTCCTTGAAAACAATGCAGCAATTGTTAGGAGCCTGCATTAAGTCTTGCCAGACTCATACTATACCTAGTATAAAATTCCTATTTCAATAATGCACAAAGTATTTCCCAACAGTTTTTACATAAAAGACGGATGTCACAAAACACAATTCTAGACCAGCGGCCCTCAGCAGCCCGGTACCAGTCAACGGACCGAAGGTTGAGGACCGCTGTTCTAGACCCTATTCTCACACTTATGTTTATGTTTTATATAAAATGACTTGGATGAAAAGATAAATGCTTATTAAATTTCCAAATGACAAAAACTGGATGGCACATCTAATACTTTGGAAGCAGAAATAAAACAAAGCCGGCTATCTTGATAGGTGAGAGAATAAGAATAAAAATAGGTGTATTAAATTTAACAAAGAAAAATATGAAGTATTTCACCTAGGAAGCACCAGTCAAATGCACAGATACAGAATAGGGGATACTCAGCTTAATAACAATACATGTGAAAAAGATCTTGAAATAGTTATTTACAAATATAATTTAGCAGTATGAAATGACTGCAAAAAAAAAAGACAGATGCAATTTTAGGTTGCATCAATAGAAGTATAAATTCTAAATCAGAAAAGTAATAGTTCTAACCTTCTATTGCTTTGGTTAGACTCCACCTCAAGCATGTTTCAGTTTTCTCAGTTCTAAGTACAACACTTGAGGAACAATTCAGAGAACAAGTTATAGAAGAACAAACAGGCTGAGCAATGGATTAGAAACTAGATCATATGAAGAAATGCTGGGTGAGTTTAGCTTTGAGAAGAGTTTAAAAGTTTGGAGAAGGGAGACAACGGGGCTTTTCAAATACTTGAAAATATGCCACACACAGAAGACAGTGAAAACCCATTCCCACTTGTTTCGCACAGCAAGATATGGTATCTTTCTTTCATGTTACAGTAAGGCAGTTTCCATCAAATTGTTTTTAAAAATTGTAATTTTAAGAGGCATTCAACAGTGTAACCAGTTACACACAGACGTGATAGTCACCCTTTCATTGGATATATTCAAGCAAAGGCCAAATAGTGTTTTGACAGAGATGTTTTAATTTGTATTCCTGCAGTGAGCAAAAGATTTGGCCCTATGGCCGAAATGACCACATCCAAATCTTGATTCTACTACACTTAGTCCAAGACTATCTAAATCATGGAAATCCAAACCACACAAAGAGGCTGATGTGCATTAACAATTAATCTCATGCCTTATGAGTTCTAATTCAGCATCATTCCCATCTGCTGCTAGGGAATGAGCTTGGTCTCTGTCCTTTGACATATGCAACAAATGCTCCATATGGGAGAGAAAAATGGATTGGCAAGAAATGAAACCATCATTTGGTTAACAGACGACTTTAAAAGCCACATAAATTTCTATTGATCTTATTGTGAGCTATTTTAGGAAACCTGTTGGCTGACAAGTGGGTTAAAAAAAAGATTTAAGCCAATAAACAGTAGATAGCTCTTTCATCCACCACATTCTGTGATGCAGACTAGATTCACAAATCACACCAAGGCACACTTTGTTTAACTAAATTAGAATTGGAGAATGTACGTATCATACTAAGTCACTGACCACAAAGGCTGGACATACAAACCTCAGCCCAAGTTAAATCCCATTATGATTTGTGAATCATGCTACAAAGTTGTTTCCTGTATAGCAGCATGGATGTTACTCTGACATAACCAAATTTCCAATTCCATTTCCAGTTTCAAACGGTTAGGATATCATGACCACTAACACCTAGCATTCTATCTTTCCCTTCTTCACCTGCCTTTCTATCGTTGAAAAACAAGCTAGTAGTTGGCCAGAAGATAGGAAAGACAGTTTATTTCAAGCAGACTCTAAGCAGGATTTGATTTGCTCTTGGGCATTTAAAAGGACGTTCCCCAGCTTTTCTCAAATGTAGCAGTGTTCATGAGAATGGTTGCCGGGTGGATAAAACAAAACCTTTGGGTTAACATTCCAAGTTCAGATGCTTGGAACGATGGACCTGTTCTGCATATGTTACCCTGAGCACTGGGTGGTTTCCAGGGAAGGTCTGCTCTTCCTTGTTCAGAGTAGGACTTATGTAGCCCACTTTTTTCTTGCAACAGGTGAGGGGATTATAGATGACAAACAAATAAGAAACAAAACAAGAATTCCTAGAGAAACTAAAGCTAAATGTGATTTTAAAAATAAAATAGCATTAAGTGACTGAGAAGCCAGAACTGCTTAAAATGTTTATTACAGTGATATTAATATACACACAAAAGCCCTGATGCAACAGGGAACCAACAACAAAAACAAAACAAAAGTAAAAATCATGGAAAAGGAAATAAAAACAATGAAATGCCAGAAAGCCTCTTTGATGTGCTCCAAATAATGTTTTGATGCTATGGTTGCAGTCCTCAACCACTTCAATGGGGTTTCTCTGCACTATGGTTTCAGGAGAGCAGCCAATGTAAGTAAGAAACAGATTTTTCAAATTAATTCTCTATTTTTAATACATGTCTTGGCTGACAAGCTTTGTGCCATACTCATGCCTTGTAATGAAATGAGTCACAAGAACCAGGCTTCATGCTGGGGAAGTTAGGCCAAAGTATCTTAAAAACTATTTCTACTTGAGCTAACACCAAGGTGAAATATAACAACAACAACAACAACAACAAAACTCCTATGTATCCCTTAAGTGACGGACTTCACTGAAAGAAGTGTACTGTCTTATTTTTACATGTTTTAATTGGTAGGCTTCTGAGATAATTACACAAAAGGAAAGGTGGTCAAAGAATCTGTTTTTGATTTGGGTGTGCTTTAAACCTGGGTGATTTAAAGGTATATAACACTAAAAATATGTGCCACAGAAAGGTAAAGGAGAGAGAGATAATTCAGACACCAGCTCTTCTTGTTTAGACATATTGAGGATGGACACCTAAGAAGGAAATGGACTACACGAGGAAGTTCTAACTGACAATACATCTCCTAGATTGCTCTATTTTTCCTTCTTTACAAGGCAGGAGTTTGCACTTGCACAGACACCTATGCAAAGATAACAACAACTAGTTCAGTGATGGCGAACCTTTTAGAGACCGAGTGCCCAAACTGCAACCCAAAACCCACTTATTTATTGCCAGGTGCCAGGTGGGCGTGGCCCACTGGGTGGGCGTGGCTGTGGTGGTCATGGCAGACTGGGTGGATGTGGCCAAGGTGGGTGTGGTCACCTCGATGTTGCTCGTGAGGAGGGACGCCTGTGGGGGCCGGGCAGGGCTGGGGGAGATCCAGGGAGTCCCTAGCAGGTGGGGTGGTGGGTAGGAGGCTCGTCCTGCAAGGTGAGGCGAGGCAGGGTGGGGGTGCCATTATCTCAGGGCAAGGCTAGGCAGGGGCCGGGGCAGCTGCTGCCTGACACCATCGGCCCCTGCACACAGAGGTCAGCGAACGCATGGGGGGGCCAACAGTGTCCGTCAGCAGCCACAGCCTGCCAGCCCCTCAACCGGCGCACTGTGGGGCTCCGCAGCCCGCCACCAGCAGTTCAGAGAAGTGCCCACAGAGAGGGCTCTGAGTGCCTCCTCTGGCACGCGTGCCATAGGTTTGCCACCACTGAACTAGTTCCCTCCTCTTAAGGCTGGTGATTCAGGGTCCAGAAAATGGAACTAAAGAGACCTAGAAATGTTTGGGTTATGTCACGTATAATTCAAGCCACGCCTTCAATGTGCCTTCCAATATACTGAAGAATATTCTGTAAAAGAAGGGATGAGCCTGGCAAAGAGAATATATAGAGAATTTTGCCTTTGTTCCTGAATATGATATTCCTATTGGGAGAAAGAAGACTTCATGCCTCTGGAACCTAATAGCAAGACTACTGGTAACAGAAGCCTTACTTTAGCATCCAAGATCTGCAGCACCATGGAAAGAGAGAGAAGGGGCGTTGTCTTACCTGAACGCCTTTTCTCAGCACGGAGATGGAGACTCCACCATTGGGTAGTAGACTGTATTCCTGCCCAATCAGATCAAGTCAGCCAAAGTTGCCACGCCCGTCCTGGACTGTTGATCTCCAGTCTTTGACGCGAGCGTAGCCATTGACTGACAGCAAGACGTTGTGGCTCACCAAACTAACTGACCCTATGCTTATACAAATGTACAAGGGAGGGAGGTGGAGTCTCCATCTCCGTGCTGAGAAAAGGCGTTCAGGTAAGACAACGCCCCTTCTCCAGCACTGAGATGGAGACTCCACCATTGGGACATACCAAAGCCTACTGTCCTTGAGGGTGGGTAGCAGACTGGTCCCGAGTGGCACTTAGGAGTAAAACCTGTTGGAGAACTCTCCTACCGAATGAAGCCTCAGCAGAGGCAAATTTATCAATTTTATAGTGCCTAATGAAAGGAGAAGGCGAAGCCCAGGTGGCTGCCTTGCAAACTTCCTCGATGGAAGCCTGAGTGGCCCATGCCGCTGAAGTAGCCGCGCTCCGTGTGGAGTGGGCGGTCACCCCCCGCGGAACCGGCAACGACTCAGCTTTATAGGCTCCGGCAATGCACGCCTTTATCCATCTCCCAACAGTGGAAGAGGACACTTTCCGACCCTTGGTGGATGCGTGGAAAGATACAAAGAGGGCTTCCGATTTCCTGAACTCCGCAGTCCGTGAAATATAATGTTTAAGGGCCCTGCGGACATCCAAACAATGCCATTGCCGCTCCAATCCATGCGACGGGTTGGGGCAGAAATCAGGCAGCACTATCTCCTGTGACCTATGGAATAGGGAATTAACCTTCGGAACGAAGGTAGGATCTAACCGAAGGATAACCCTATCCTGTTGGAAAACACATGTCATCTCTCACTGAAAGCGCCGCCAGCTCCGAAATGCGACGAGCAGAGGTGATAGCCACCAGGAAGGCCACTTTGTGGGACAGAGAACGAATGTCACATGTCCTGAGGGGCTCAAAAGGAGATTTAGTAATAGCCCGAAGCACCCTTGACAACTCCCACGAGGGGTATCTGTGTACCACAGGAGGATTTTGGTTGGAG
>NW_015386578.1:887727-889780 GCF_001527695.2 Protobothrops mucrosquamatus | reverse complement strand
GCAACGATGTATAGGGACGAGTCCATTAACCCCTCTCTGCTTGCCTTTCAGGGGGACCTCTGGTAGGGGGAGCGGCATGTTGAGCCCAGCGAGACCTTACCGGGAACGCCGCCACCACCGTAACCGCCGTCTCAGCCTTACCGGCCCCGCCGGTGAATTCAGACGCAGGGAAGGCAGCAGGGCTGGCGCAGCAGAGTGATGTCACCCCTCGCTTCCCTGCAGAGCCGCCGTTCGTGATATCGCCCCCTTGTGCCTCGCAGGGCTCAACACGGAGTGAGGGAGGCAGAACAGAGCTATGCAGGCTTACCAACTCCTATGGACACAGGCTGAAGAGACTAATCTTTGAAGGACGGCCATAGGCGGCTGCAGCGGGCGGAGAGCGGGGGCTGGGCGGAATTAGGTGGATGCTGACTTGGGAGTGGGTGGGGCAGCTTGGATGCAGGTGGGGCGGCTTTCCTGTGGGTGGGGCGGCCGTGGCCTTTATGTACGGCACTGAGAGCAGTAGATCTCAGTGCTAACTTTTCCTTACACGTATGGCAATAAAAGCAACGTTTGTCTTCCGTACCTGTTTACTGGCTTGTCAGGAGCATCAAGGATAGGACGGCTGGACAATAATTTTTTATAATAAATTGCGGTAAACCCATCTGTACCAGGGGCCTTACCAACCTTCAGTTGTTTAAATGCCTCTGCGATCTCTTCCAACATAATCGGACAATTCATCAATCTTTTTTGATCCTCAGAAAGACAAGGCAAATTTGCTTGTTGTAAATAATTGTCTATTTCATAAGATTGTATATTCTCAGAGGCATATAATTTAGAAAAATATTCTGAAAAAGCCCTTTTAATCAAATCCTGTTGAAAAACTTCTTTACCCTTGTAATTCATTTTCTCAATGAGTCTTTGTTTTTGTTTCTTACGTAATTGGTAAGCTAACCATCTTCCAGGTTTATCTGCATTGCAAAATGTATTATTTTTCATATACCGTATATACTCGAGTATAAGCCGAGTTTTTCAGCCCATTTTTGGCGCTGAAAAATGCCCCCCTCGGCTTATACTCGAGTCAGCTAAGGAAAGTGAGTGCCGTAGTTCTTTTTTTGGGGGGGGAATCTATGCAATCGCTAAAAGTCGACACGTGGCTCCAGAGCCGCATGCGGCTCTTTCAGCCATCTCCTGCGGCTCCCAGCCACGTGCAGTGCCCCCCCCCAAAAAAATAGGACTAAAAAAGGTGAGCCAATCAATTCAAACTTCTCACAAAAGAAGTTTGAATTGATTGGTTCAACTTTGGTTTGTGGGATGCTATTCACCATGGGGTCGACATAGACGGGGGGGGGGGGGAAAACAGTTCCGGAGGGAGACAGCCCTGTAGCAAGAAGCCAACGGTCCGAGCGGAGCAGCACGGAAGACCTACCAGTTGGCGTGGGAAGCTCCAGTGTTGCTGGTGAGTAAGGCTTGGCCTCTGCGGCCCGGTTCTGCTCCCCGACGACCAGCTGGACCGGCTTTCACAGCTCCAGCCCGGGGACGCCAGCAGCATAGAAAGCAGTTTGGCGGTGCTGCCGTGGGCGGGGTGTCCTTGCAGCGGACAACTTGGGCCCGGATATTTCCTGCGGCTCGCGCTCGGGACCGGAGACACCGGTGGCGCACGGCCCGGACTGTCAGCATTGCCAGCGGCGAAAAGGGGCCTGCCCTGGAGGACTTTTTAGGCCCCGGATACCCCCACCCCCTCCCCCGTCAGCCCAGGAACCCTCCGGACCTTCGGTTTTCTCGGCCTGCCAACGAGGCTTGCAAACTCGGCTCCTGCCGAGTTTGCAAGCTGAGAAAACCGAAGGTCCAGAGGGTTCCTGGGCTGATGGGGGAGGGGGGTATCCGGGGCCTAAAAAGTCCTCCAGGACAGGCTCTGTTGAGGCAGAATTCAAATCACAGGCATTGAGGAGTTTTAAATATTCAAACCAAGAAATCAGACTCCGTGAAATCAGCGAGACTTCCCCGCGTGGTATGCATAACGTTGCCCCTCAGCCCTCACTGAAGCCACTGAGCAAATGAGGGAGTCCGTCGT